>NW_028196637.1:0-274466 GCF_037176805.1 Vigna unguiculata | reverse complement strand
TTCAATGATGGGTCATTTTTGCACAGATATGAAAGTATCCTCTCCTCATAATCTAATGAAAAAACAATGGTTAATACCACTAAATTCCACTCTTTTTTGCTGTGATTTGATATGCACATGAATGACTTTTTGAATCTACATTGTTAGTATCAATGTTGTTAAAAAACTCAAATTATTTTCTCATTTTGATTTTGTCCGTCATACTTTTTATGAAATTGTTTGTGTAATTATTTTGTGTTTTCCTCCTTCTGTGAAGATTATTACTAATTGTTTAATGTCGAATTTCTTAATTAGTCTTTTTTTTAGCTTTGGGTTAATTGATTATGTGTTGAGAATTTGATGAAGTTGTCAACACTAAAAACAACATATAGCCTATATTTCAATGATGGGTCATTTCTGCACAGATATGAAAGCATCCTCTCTTCATAATCTAATGAAAAAACAATGGTTAATACCACTAAATTCCACTCTTTTTTGTTATGATTGGATATGCACATGAATGACTTTTTGAATCTACATTGTTGGTATCAATGTTATTAAAAAATCAAATTATTTTCTCATTTTGATTTTATCCGTCATACTTCTTATGAAATTGTTTTCGTAATTATTTTGTGTTTTCATCCTTCAGTGAAGATTATTACTCATTGTTTAATGTCAAATTTCTTAATTAGTCTTTTTTTTAGCTTTGGGTTAATTGATTATGTGTTGAGAATTTGATGAAGTTGTCAACACTAAAAAAACATATAGCCTATATTTCAATGATGGGTCATTTCTGCACAGATATGAAAGTATCCTCTCTTCATAATCTAATGAAAAAACAATGGTTAATATCACTAAATTCCACTCTTTTTTGTTATGATTGGATATGCATATGAACGACCTTTTGAATCTACATTATTAGTATCAATGTTGTTAAACAATCAAATTATTTTCTAATTTTTATTTTGTCCGTCATAACTCTTATGAAATTGTTTGTGTAATTATTTTGTGTTTTCCTCCTTCTGTGAAGATTATTACCAATTGTTTAATGTCGAATTTCTTAATTAGTCTTTTTTTTAGCTTTGGGTTAATTGATTATGTGTTGAGAATTTGATGAAGTTGTCAACACTAAAAAAAACATATAGCCAATATTTCAATGATGGGTCATTTTTGCACAAATATGAAAGTATCCTCTCTTCATAATCTAATGAAAAAACAATGGTTAATACCACTAAATTCCACTCTTTTTTGTTGTGATTGGATATGCACATGAATGACTTTTTGAATCTACATTGTTAGTATCAATTTTGTTAAAAAATCAAATTATTTTCTCATTTTGATTTTGTCCGTCATACTTTTTATGAAATTGTTTGTGTAATTATTTTGTGTTTTCCTCCTTCTGTGAAGATTATTACTAATTGTTTAATGTCGAATTTCTTAATTAGTCTTTTTTTTAGCTGTGGGTTAATTGATTATGTGTTGAGAATTTGATGAAGTTGTCAACACTAAAAACAACATATAGCCTATATTTCAATGATGGGTCATTTCTGCACAGATATGAAAGCATCCTCTCTTCATAATCTAATGAAAAAACAATGGTTAATACCACTAAATTCCACTCTTTTTTGTTATGATTGGATATGCACATGAATGACTTTTTGAATCTACATTGTTGGTATCAATGTTATTAAAAAATCAAATTATTTTCTCATTTTGATTTTATCCGTCATACTTATTATGAAATTGTTTTCGTAATTATTTTGTGTTTTCCTCCTTCAGTGAAGATTATTACTCATTGTTTAATGTCGAATTTCTTAATTAGTCTTTTTTTTAGCTTTGCGTTAATTGATTATGTGTTGAGAATTTGATGAAGTTGTCAACACTAAAAAAAACATATAGCCTATATTTCAATGATGGGTCATTTCTGCACAGATATGAAAGTATCCTCTCTTCATAATCTAATGAAAAAACAATGGTTAATATCACTAAATTCCACTCTTTTTTGTTATGATTGGATATGCATATGAATGACCTTTTGAATCTACATTGTTAGTATCAATGTTGTTAAACAATCAAATTATTTTCTAATTTTTATTTTTCCGTCATAACTCTTATGAAATTGTTTGTGTAATTATTTTGTGTTTTCCTCCTTCTGTGAAGATTATTACTAATTGTTTAATGTCGAATTTCTTAATTAGTCTTTTTTTTAGCTGTGGGTTAATTGATTATGTGTTGAGAATTTGATGAAGTTGTCAACACTAAAAACAACATATAGCCTATATTTCAATGATGGGTCATTTCTGCACAGATATGAAAGCATCCTCTCTTCATAATCTAATGAAAAAACAATGGTTAATACCACTAAATTCCACTCTTTTTTGTTGTGATTGGATATGCACATGAATGACTTTTTGAATCTACATTGTTAGTATCAATTTTGTTAAAAAATCAAATTATTTTCTCATTTTGATTTTGTCCGTCATACTTTTTATGAAATTGTTTGTGTAATTATTTTGTGTTTTCCTCCTTCTGTGAAGATTATTACTAATTGTTTAATGTCGAATTTCTTAATTAGTCTTTTTTTTAGCTTTGGGTTAATTGATTATGTGTTGAGAATTTGATGAAGTTGTCAACACTAAAAAAAACATATAGCCTATATTTCAATGATGGGTCATTTCTGCACAGATATGAAAGTATCCTCTCTTCATAATCTAATGAAAAAACAATGGTTAATACCACTAAATTCCACTCTTTTTTGTTATGATTGGATATGCATATGAATGACCTTTTGAATCTACATTGTTAGTATCAATGTTGTTAAACAATCAAATTATTTTCTAATTTTTATTTTGTCCGTCATAACTCTTATGAAATTGTTTGTGTAATTAATTTATTTTTTTTTCTCCTTCAGTGAAGATTATTACTATTTGTTTAATGTCAAATTTCTTAATTAGTCTTGTTTTTAGCTTTGGGTTAATTGATTATGTGTTGAGAATTTGATGAAGTTGTTAACACTAAAAAAAGCATATAGCCAATATTTCAATGATGGGTCATTTTTGCACAGATATGAAAGTATCCTCTCTTCATAATCTAATGAAAAAACAATGGTTAATACCACTAAATTCCACTCTTTTTTGCTGTGATTTGATATGCACATGAATGACTTTTTGAATCTACATTGTTAGTATCAATGTTGTTAAAAAATCAAATTATTTTCTCATTTTGATTTTGTCCGTCATACTTTTTATGAAATTTTTTGTGTAATTATTTTGTGTTTTCCTCCTTCTGTGAAGATTATTTCTAATTGTTTAATGTCGAATTTCTTAATTAGTCTTTTTTTTAGCTTTGGGTTAATTGATTATGTGTTGAGAATTTGATGAAGTTGTCAACACTAAAAAAAACATATAGCCTATATTTCAATGATGGGTCATTTCTGCACAGATACGAAAGTATCCTCTCTTCATAATCTAATGAAAAAATAATGGTTAATACCACTAAATTCCACTCTTTTTTGTTCTGATTGGATATGCACATGAATGACTTTTTGAATCTACATTATTGGTATCAATGTTATTAAAAAATCAAATTATTTTCTCCTTTTGATTTTATCCGTCATACTTCTTATGAAATTGTTTTCGTAATTATTTTGTGTTTTCCTCCTTCAGTGAAGATTATTACTAATTGTTTAATCTCAAATTTCTTAATTAGTCTTTTTTTTAGCTTTGGGTTAATTGATTATGTGTTGAGAATTTGATGAAGTTGTCAAGACTAAAAAAAACATATAGCCTATATTTCAATGATGGGTCATTTCTGCACAGATATGAAAGTATCCTCTCTACATAATCTAATGAAAAAACAATGGTTAATACCACTAAATTCCACTCTTTTTTGTTGTGATGTGGTATGCACATGAATGACTTTTTGAGTCTACATTGTTAGTATCGATGTTGTTAAAAAATCAAATTATTTTCTCATTTTGATTTTGTCCGTCATACTTTTTGTGAAATTGTTTGTGTAATTATTTTGTGTTTTCCTCCTTTTGTGAAGATTATTACTAATTGTTTAATGTCGAATTTCTTAATTAGTCTTTTTTTTAGCTTTGGGTTAATTGATTATGTGTTGAGAATTTGATGAAGTTGTCAACACTAAAAACAACATATAGCCTATATTTCAATGATGGGTCATTTCTGCACAGATATGAAAGCATCCTCTCTTCATAATCTAATGAAAAAACAATGGTTAATACCACTAAATTCCACTCTTTTTTGTTATGATTGGATATGCATATGAATGACCTTTTGAATCTACATTGTTAGTATCAATGTTGTTAAACAATCAAATTATTTTCTAATTTTTATTTTGTCCGTCATAACTCTTATGAAATTGTTTGTGTAATTAATTTATTTTTTTTCTCCTTCAGTGAAGATTATTACTATTTGTTTAATGTCAAATTTCTTAATTAGTCTTGTTTTTAGCTTTGGGTTAATTGATTATGTGTTGAGAATTTGATGAAGTTGTTAACACTAAAAAAAGCATATAGCCAATATTTCAATGATGGGTCATTTTTGCACAGATATGAAAGTATCCTCTCTTCATAATCTAATGAAAAAACAATGGTTAATACCACTAAATTCCACTCTTTTTTGCTGTGATTTGATATGCACATGAATGACTTTTTGAATCTACATTGTTAGTATCAATGTTGTTAAAAAATCAAATTATTTTCTCATTTTGATTTTGTCCGTCATACTTTTTATGAAATTTTTTGTGTAATTATTTTGTGTTTTCCTCCTTCTGTGAAGATTATTTCTAATTGTTTAATGTCGAATTTCTTAATTAGTCTTTTTTTTAGCTTTGGGTTAATTGATTATGTGTTGAGAATTTGATGAAGTTGTCAACACTAAAAAAAACATATAGCCTATATTTCAATGATGGGTCATTTCTGCACAGATACGAAAGTATCCTCTCTTCATAATCTAATGAAAAAATAATGGTTAATACCACTAAATTCCACTCTTTTTTGTTCTGATTGGATATGCACATGAATGACTTTTTGAATCTACATTATTGGTATCAATGTTATTAAAAAATCAAATTATTTTCTCCTTTTGATTTTATCCGTCATACTTCTTATGAAATTGTTTTCGTAATTATTTTGTGTTTTCCTCCTTCAGTGAAGATTATTACTAATTGTTTAATCTCAAATTTCTTAATTAGTCTTTTTTTTAGCTTTGGGTTAATTGATTATGTGTTGAGAATTTGATGAAGTTGTCAACACTAAAAAAAACATATAGCCTATATTTCAATGATGGGTCATTTCTGCACAGATATGAAAGTATCCTCTCTACATAATCTAATGAAAAAACAATGGTTAATACCACTAAATTCCACTCTTTTTTGTTGTGATTTGGTATGCACATGAATGACTTTTTGAGTCTACATTGTTAGTATCGATGTTGTTAAAAAATCAAATTATTTTCTCATTTTGATTTTGTCCGTCATACTTTTTGTGAAATTGTTTGTGTAATTATTTTGTGTTTTCCTCCTTTTGTGAAGATTATTACTAATTGTTTAATGTCGAATTTCTTAATTAGTCTTTTTTTTAGCTTTGGGTTAATTGATTATGTGTTGAGAATTTGATGAAGTTGTCAACACTAAAAACAACATATAGCCTATATTTCAATGATGGGTCATTTCTGCACAGATATGAAAGCATCCTCTCTTCATAATCTAATGAAAAAACAATGGTTAATACCACTAAATTCCACTCTTTTTTGTTATGATTGGATATGCACATGAATGACTTTTTGAATCTACATTGTTGGTATCAATGTTATTAAAAAATCAAATTATTTTCTCATTTTGATTTTATCCGTCATACTTCTTATGAAATTGTTTTCGTAATTATTTTTGTTTTCCTCCTTCAGTGAAGATTATTACTCATTATTTAATGTCAAATTTCTTAATTAGTCTTTTTTTTAGCTTTGGGTTAATTGATTATGTGTTGAGAATTTGATGAAGTTGTCAACACTAAAAAAAACATATAGCCTATATTTCAATGATGGGTCATTTCTGCACATATATGAAAGTATCCTCTCTTCATAATCTAATGAAAAAACAATGGTTAATACCACTAAATTCCACTCTTTTTTGTTATGATTGGATATGCATATGAATGACCTTTTGAATCTACATTGTTAGTATCAATGTTGTTAAACAATCAAATTATTTTCTAATTTTTATTTTGTCCGTCATAACTCTTATGAAATTGTTTGCGTAATGAATTTATTTTTTTTCTCCTTCAGTGAAGATTATTACTAATTGTTTAATGTCAAATTTCTTAATTAGTCTTGTTTTTAGCTTTGGGTTAATTGATTATGTGTTGAGAATTTGATGAAGTTGTCAGCACTAAAAAAGACATCTAGTCTATATTTCAATGATGGGTCATTTCTGCACATATATGAAAGTATCCTCTCTTCATAATCTAATCAAAAAACAATGGTTAATACCACTAAATTCCACTCTTTTTTGTTATGATTGGATATGCACATGAATGACTTTTTGAATCTACATTGTTGGTATCAATGTTATTAAAAAATCAAATTATTTTCTCATTTTGATTTTGTCCGTCATACTTTTTGTGAAATTGTTTTCGTAATTATTTTGTGTTTTCCTCCTTCTGTCAAGATTATTACTAATTGTTTAATTTCGAATTTCTTAATTAGTCTTTTTTTTAGCTTTGGGTTAATTGATTATGTGTTGAGAATTTGATGAAGTTGTCAACACTAAAAAAAACATATAGCCTATATTTCAATGATGGGTCATTTCTGCACAGATATGAAAGTATGCTCTCTTCATAATCTAATGAAAAAACAATGGTTAATACCACTAAATTCCACTCTTTTTTGTTCTGATTGGATATGCACATGAATGACTTTTTGAATCTACATTATTGGTATCAATGTTATTAAAAAATCAAATTATTTTCTCCTTTTGATTTTATCCGTCATACTTCTTATGAAATTGTTTTCGTAATTATTTTGTGTTTTCCTCCTTCAGTGAAGATTATTACTAATTGTTTAATCTCAAATTTGTCTTTTTTTTAGCTTTGGGTTAATTGATTATGTGTTGAGAATTTGATGAAGTTGTCAACACTAAAAAAAACATATAGCCTATATTTCAATGATGGGTCATTTCTGCACAGATATGAAAGTATCCTCTCTTCATAATCTAATGAAAAAACAATGGTTAATACCACTAAATTCCACTCTTTTTTGTTGTGATTTGATATGCACATGAATGAGTTTTTGAGTCTACATTTTTAGTATCGATGTTATTAAAAAATCAAATTATTTTCTCATTTTGATTTTGTCCGTCATACTTTTTATGAAATTTTTTGTGTAATTATTTTGTGTTTTCCTCCTTCTGTGAAGATTATTTCTAATTGTTTAATGTCGAATTTCTTAATTAGTCTTTTTTTTAGCTTTGGGTTAATTGATTATGTGTTGAGAATTTGATGAAGTTGTCAACACTAAAAAAAACATATAGCCTATATTTCAATGATGGGTCATTTCTGCACAAATACGAAAGTATCCTCTCTTCATAATCTAATGAAAAAATAATGGTTAATACCACTAAATTCCACTCTTTTTTGTTCTGATTGGATATGCACATGAATGACTTTTTGAATCTACATTATTGGTATCAATGTTATTAAAAAATCAAATTATTTTCTCCTTTTGATTTTATCCGTCATACTTCTTATGAAATTGTTTTCGTAATTATTTTGTGTTTTCCTCCTTGAGTGAAGATTATTACTAATTGTTTAATCTTAAATTTCTTAATTAGTCTTTTTTTTAGCTTTGGGTTAATTGATTATATGTTGAGAATTTGATGAAGTTGTCAACACTAAAAAAAACATATAGCCTATATTTCAATGATGGGTCATTTCTGCACAGATATGAAAGTATCCTCTCTACATAATCTAATGAAAAAACAATGGTTAATACCACTAAATTCCACTCTTTTTTGTTGTGATTTGGTATGCACATGAATGACTTTTTGAGTCTACATTGTTAGTATTGATGTTGTTAAAAAATCAAATTATTTTCTCATTTTGATTTTGTCCGTCATACTTTTTGTGAAATTGTTTGTGTAATTATTTTGTGTTTTCCTCCTTTTGTGAAGATTATTACTAATTGTTTAATGTCGAATTTCTTAATTAGTCTTTTTTTTAGCTTTGGGTTAATTGATTATGTGTTGAGAATTTGATGAAGTTGTCAACACTAAAAACAACATATAGCCTATATTTCAATGATGGGTCATTTCTGCACAGATATAAAAGCATCCTCTCTTCATAATCTAATGAAAAAACAATGGTTAATACCACTAAATTCCACTCTTTTTTGTTATGGTTGGATATGCACATGAATGACTTTTTGAATCTACATTGTTGGTATCAATGTTATTGAAAAATCAAATTATTTTCTCATTTTGATTTTATCCGTCATACTTCTTATGAAGTTGTTTTCGTAATTATTTTTGTTTTCCTCCTTCAGTGAAGATTATTACTCATTATTTAATGTCAAATTTCTTAATTAGTCTTTTTTTTAGCTTTGGGTTAATTGATTATGTGTTGAGAATTTGATGAAGTTGTCAACACTAAAAAAAACATATAGTTAATATTTCAATGATGGGTCATTTCTGCACATATATGAAAGTATCCTCTCTTCATAATCTAATGAAAAAACAATGGTTAATACCACTAAATTCCACTCTTTTTTGTTGTGATTGGATATGCACATGAATGACTTTTTGACTCTACATTGTTAGTATCATTGTTGTTAAAAAATCAAATTATTTTCTCATTTTGATTTTGTCCGTCATACTTTTTATGAAATTGTTTGTGTAATTATTTTGTGTTTTCCTCCTTCTGTGAAGATTATTACTAATTTTTAATGTCGAATTTCTTAATTAGTCTTTTTTTTAGCTTTGGGTTAATTGATTATGTGTTGAGAATTTGATGAAGTTGTCAACACTAAAAAAAACATATAGCCTATATTTCAATGATGGGTCATTTCTGCACAGATATGAAAGTATCCTCTCTACATAATCTAATGAAAAAACAATGGTTAATACCACTAAATTCCACTCTTTTTTGTTGTGATTTGGTATGCACATGAATGACTTTTTGAGTCTACATTGTTAGTATCGATGTTGTTAAAAAATCAAATTATTTTCTCATTTTGATTTTGTCCGTCATACTTTTTATGAAATTTTTTGTGTAATTATTTTGTGTTTTCCTCCTTCTGTGAAGATTATTTCTAATTGTTTAATGTCGAATTTCTTAATTAGTCTTTTTTTTAGCTTTGGGTTAATTGATTATGTGTTGAGAATTTGATGAAGTTGTCAACACTAAAAAAAACATATAGCCTATATTTCAATGATGGGTCATTTCTGCACAAATACGAAAGTATCCTCTCTTCATAATCTAATGAAAAAATAATGGTTAATACCACTAAATTCCACTCTTTTTTGTTCTGATTGGATATGCACATGAATGACTTTTTGAATCTACATTATTGGTATCAATGTTATTAAAAAATCAAATTATTTTCTCCTTTTGATTTTATCCATCATACTTCTTATGAAATTGTTTTCGTAATTATTTTGTGTTTTCCTCCTTCAGTGAAGATTATTACTAATTGTTTAATCTCAAATTTCTTAATTAGTCTTTTTTTAGCTTTGGGTTAATTGATTATGTGTTGAGAATTTGATGAAGTTGTCAACACTAAAAAAAACATATAGCCTATATTTCAATGATGGGTCATTTCTGCACAGATATGAAAGTATCCTCTCTACATAATCTAATGAAAAAACAATGGTTAATACCACTAAATTCCACTCTTTTTTGTTGTGATTTGGTATGCACATGAATGACTTTTTGAGTCTACATTGTTAGTATCGATGTTGTTAAAAAATCAAATTATTTTATCATTTTGATTTTGTCCGTCATACTTTTTGTGAAATTGTTTGTGTAATTATTTTGTGTTTTCCTCCTTTTGTGAAGATTATTACTAATTGTTTAATGTCGAATTTCTTAATTAGTCTTTTTTTTAGCTTTGGGTTAATTGATTATGTGTTGAGAATTTGATGAAGTTGTCAACACTAAAAACAACATCTAGTCTATATTTCAATGATGGGTCATTTCTGCACATATATGAAAGTATCCTCTCTTCATAATCTAATGAAAAAACAATGGTTAATACTACTAAATTCCACTATTTTTTGTTATGATTGGATATGCACATGAATGACCTTTTGAATCTACATTGTTGGTATCAATGTTATTAAAAAATCAAATTATTTTCTCATTTTGATTTTGTCCGTCATACTTTTTGTGAAATTGTTTTCGTAATTATTTTGTGTTTTCCTCCTTCTGTCAAGATTATTACTAATTGTTTAATGTCGAATTTCTTAATTAGTCTTTTTTTTAGCTTTGGGTTAATTGATTATGTGTTGAGAATTTGATGAAGTTGTCAACACTAAAAAAAACATATAGCCTATATTTCAATGATGGGTCATTTCTGCACAGATATGAAAGTATGCTCTCTTCATAATCTAATGAAAAAACAATGGTTAATACCACTAAATTCCACTCTTTTTTGTTCTGATTGGATATGCACATGAATGACTTTTTGAATCTACATTATTGGTATCAATGTTATTAAAAAGTCAAATTATTTTCTCCTTTTGATTTTATCCGTCATACTTCTTATGAAATTGTTTTCGTAATTATTTTGTGTTTTCCTCCTTCAGTGAAGATTATTACTAATTGTTTAATCTCAAATTTGTCTTTTTTTTAGCTTTGGGTTAATTGATTATGTGTTGAGAATTTGATGAAGTTGTCAACACTAAAAAAAACATATAGCCTATATTTCAATGATGGGTCATTTCTGCACAGATATGAAAGTATGCTCTCTTCATAATCTAAAGAAAAAACAATGGTTAATACCACTAAATTCCACTCTTTTTTGTTGTGATTTGATATGCACATGAATGACCTTTTGAATCTACATTGTTGGTATCAATGTTATTAAAAAATCAAATTATTTTCTCATTTTGATTTTGTCCGTCATACTTTTTGTGAAATTGTTTTCGTAATTATTTTGTGTTTTCCACCTTCTGTCAAGATTATTACTAATTGTTTAATGTCAAATTTGTCTTTTTTTTAGCTTTGGGTTAATTGATTATGTGTTGAGAATTTGATGAAGTTGTCAACACTAAAAAAAACATATAGCCTATATTTCAATGATGGGTCATTTCTGCACAGATATGAAAGTATCCTCTCTTCATAATCTAATGAAAAAACAATGGTTAATACCACTAAATTCCACTCTTTTTTGTTGTGATTTGATATGCACATGAATGAGTTTTTGAGTCTACATTGTTAGTATCGATGTTGTTAAAAAATCAAATTATTTTCTCATTTTGATTTTGTCCGTCATACTTTTTGAGAAATTGTTTGTTAAATTATTTTGTGTTTTCCACCTTCTGTCAAGATTATTACTAATTGTTTAATGTCAAATTTTTCTTTTTTTTAGCTTTGGGTTAATTGATTATGTGTTGAGAATTTGATGAAGTTGTCAACACTAAAAAAAACATATAGCCTATCTTTCAGTGATGGGTCATTTCTGCACAGATATGAAAGTATCGTCTCTTCATAATCTAATGAAAAAACAATGGTTAATACCACTAAATTCCATTCTTTTTTGTTGTGATTGGATATGCCCATGAATGACTTTTTTAATTTACATTGTTAGTATGAATGTTGTTAAAAAATCAAATTATTTTCTCATTTTGATTTTGTCCGTCACAGTTTTTGTGAAATTGTTTGTGTAATTATTTTGTGTTTTCCTCCTTCTGTGAAGATTATCACTAATTGTTTAATGTCAAATTTCTTAATTAGTCTTTTTTTTAGCTTTGGGTTAATTGATTATGTGTTGAGAATTTGATGAAGTTGTCAACACTAAAAAAAACGTATAGTTAATATTTCAATGATGGGTCATTTTTGCACAGATATGAAAGTATCCTCTCTTCATAATCTAATGAAAAAACAATGGTTAATACCACTAAATTCCACTCTCTTTTGTTGTGATTGGATATGCACATGAATGACTTTTTGACTCTACATTGTTAGTATCAATGTTGTTAAAAAATCAAATTATTTTCTCATTTTGATTTTGTCCGTCATACTTTTTATGAAATTGTTTGTGTAATTATTTTGTGTTTTCCTCCTTCTGTGAAGATTATTACTAATTTTTAATGTCGAATTTCTTAATTAGTCTTTTTTTTAGCTTTGGGTTAATTGATTATGTGTTGAGAATTTGATGAAGTTGTCAACACTAAAAACAACATATAGCCTATATTTCAATGATGGGTCATTTCTGCACAGATACGAAAGTATCCTCTCTTCATAATCTAATGAAAAAACAATGGTTAATACCACTAAATTCCACTCTTTTTTGTTGTGATTTGATATGCACATGAATGACTTTTTGAGTCTACATTGTTAGTATCGATGTTGTTAAAAAATCAAATTATTTTCTCATTTTGATTTTGTCCGTCATACTTTTTGTGAAATTGTTTATGTATTTATTTTGTGTTTTCCTCCTTTTGTGAAGATTATTACTAATTGTTTAATGTCGAATTTCTTAATTAGTCTTTTTTTTAGCTTTGGGTTAATTGATTATGTGTTGAGAATTTGATGAAGTTGTCAACACTAAAAACAACATATAGCCTATATTTCAATGATGGGTCATTTCTGCACAGATACGAAAGTATCCTCTCTTCATAATCTAATGAAAAAATAATGGTTAATACCACTAAATTCCACTCTTTTTTGTTCTGATTGGATATGCACATGAATGACTTTTTGAATCTACATTATTGGTATCAATGTTATTAAAAAATCAAATTATTTTCTCCTTTTGATTTTATCCGTCATACTTCTTATGAAATTGTTTTCGTAATTATTTTGTGTTTTCCTCCTTCAGTGAAGATTATTACTAATTGTTTAATCTCAAATTACTTAATTAATCTTTTTTTTAGCTTTGGGTTAATTGATTATGTGTTGAGAATTTGATGAAGTTGTCAACACTAAAAAAAACATATAGCCTATATTTCAATGATGGGTCATTTCTGCACAGATATGAAAGTATCCTCTCTACATAATCTAATGAAAAAACAATGGTTAATACCACTAAATTCCACTCTTTTTTGTTGTGATTTGGTATGCACATGAATGACTTTTTGAGTCTACATTGTTAGTATCGATGTTGTTAAAAAATCAAATTATTTTCTCATTTTGATTTTGTCCGTCATACTTTTTGTGAAATTGTTTGTGTAATTATTTTGTGTTTTCCTCCTTTTGTGAAGATTATTACTAATTGTTTAATGTCGAATTTCTTAATTAGTCTTTTTTTTAGCTTTGGGTTAATTGATTATGTGTTGAGAATTTGATGAAGTTGTCAACACTAAAAACAACATATAGCCTATATTTCAATGATGGGTCATTTCTGCACCGATATGAAAGCATCGTCTCTTCATAATCTAATGAAAAAACAATGGTTAATACCACTAAATTCCACTCTTTTTTGTTATGATTGGATATGCACATGAATGACTTTTTGAATCTACATTGTTGGTATCAATGTTATTAAAAAATCAAATTATTTTCTCATTTTGATTCTATCCGTCATACTTCTTATGAAATTGTTTTCGTAATTATTTTGTGTTTTCCTCCTTCAGTGAAGATTATTACTCATTGTTTAATGTCAAATTTCTTAGTTAGTCTTTTTTTTAGCTTTGGGTTAATTGATTATGTGTTGAGAATTTGATGAAGTTGTCAACACTAAAAAAAACATATAGCCTATATTTCAATGATGGGTCATTTCTGCACAGATATAAAAGTATCGTCTCTTCATAATCTAATGAAAAAACAATGGTTAATACCACTAAATTCCATTCTTTTTTGTTGTGATTGGATATGCCCATGAATGACTTTTTTAATTTACATTGTTAGTATGAATGTTGTTAAAAAATCAAATTATTTTCTCATTTTGATTTTGTCGGTCACAGTTTTTGTGAAATTGTTTTTGTAATTATTTTGTGTTTTCCTCCTTCTGCGAAGATTATTACTAATTGTTTAATGTCAAATTTCTTAATTAGTCTTTTTTTTAGCTTTGGGTTAATTGATTATGTGTTGAGAATTTTATGAAGTTGTCAACACTAAAAAAAACATATAGCCAATATTTCAATGATGGGTCATTTTTGCACAGATATGAAAGTATCCTCTCTTCATAATCTAATGAAAAAACAATGGTTAGTACCACTAAATTCCACTCTTTTTAGTTGTGATTGGATATGCACATGAATGACTTTTTGACTCTAGATTGTTAGTATCAATGTTGTTAAAAAATCAAATTATTTTCTCATTTTGATTTTGTCCGTCATACTTTTTATGAAATTGTTTGTGTGATTATTTTGTGTTTTCCTCCTTCTGTGAAGATTATTACTAATTGTTTAATGTCGAATTTCTTAATTAGTCTTTTTTTTAGCTTTGGGTTAATTGATTATGTGTTGAGAATTTGATGAAGTTGTCAACACTAAAAACAACATATAGCCTATATTTCAATGATGGGTCATTTCTGCACCTATATGAAAGCATCGTCTCTTCATAATCTAATGAAAAAACAATGGTAAATACCACTAAATTCCACTCTTTTTTGTTATGATTGGATATGCACATGAATGACTTTTTGAATCTACATTGTTGGTATCAATGTTATTAAAAAATCAAATTATTTTCTCATTTTGATTTTATCCGTCATACTTCTTATGAAATTGTTTTCGTAATTATTTTGTGTTTTCCTCCTTCAGTGAAGATTATTAGTCATTGTTTAATGTCAAATTTCTTAGTTAGTCTTTTTTTTAGCTTTGGGTTAATTGATTATGTGTTGAGAATTTGATGAAGTTGTCAACACTAAAAAAAACATATAGCCTATATTTCAATGATGGGTCATTTCTGCACATATATGAAAGTATCCTCTCTTCATAATCTAATGAAAAAACAATGGGTAATACCACTAAATTCCACTCTTTTTTGTTATGATTGGATATGCATATGAATAACCTTTTGAATCTACATTGTTAGTATCAATGTTGTTAAACAATCAAATTATTTTCTAATTTTTATTTTGTCCGTCATAACTCTTATGAAATTGTTTGCGTAATTAATTTATTTTTTTTCTCCTTCAGTGTAGATTATTACTAATTGTTTAATGTCAAATTTCTTAATTAGTCTTGTTTTTAGCTTTGGGTTAATTGATTATGTGTTGAGAATTTGATGAAGTTGTCAACACTAAAAAAAACATATAGCCAATATTTCAATGATGGGTCAATTTATCACAGATATGAAAGTATCCTCTCTTCATAATCTAATGAAAAAACAATGGTTAATACCACTAAATTCCACTCTTTTTTGTTATGATTGGATATGCATATGAATGACCTTTTGAATCTACATTGTTAGTATCAATGTTGTTAAACAATCAAATTATTTTCTAATTTTTATTTTGTCCGTCATAACTCTTATGAAATTGTTTGCGTAATTAATTTATTTTTTTTCTCCTTCAGTGAAGATTATTACTAATTGTTTAATGTCAAATTTCTTAATTAGTCTTGTTTTTAGCTATGGGTTAATTGATTATGTGTTGAGAATTTGATGAAGTTGTCAACACTAAAAAAAACATATAGCCAATATTTCAATGATGGGTCAATTTTGCACAGATATGAAAGTATCCTCTCTTCATAATGTAATGAAAAAACAATGCTTAATACCACTAAATTCCACTCTTTTTTGTTATGATTGGATATGCACATGAATGACTTTTTGAATCTACATTGTTAGTATCAATGTTATTAAAAAATCAAATTATTTCCTCATTTTGATTTTATCCGTCATACTTCTTATGAAATTGTTTTCGTAATTATTTTGTGTTTTCCTCCTTCAGTGAAGATTATTAGTCATTGTTTAATGTCGAATTTCTTAATTAGTCTTTTTTTTAGCTATGGGTTAATTGATTATGTGTTGAGAATTTGATGAAGTTGTCAACACTAAAAAAAACATATAGCCTATATTTCAATGATGGGTCATTTCTGCACATATATGAAAGTATCCTCTCTTCATAATCTAATGAAAAAACAATGGGTAATACCACTAAATTCCACTCTTTTTTGTTATGATTGGATATGCATATGAATAACCTTTTGAATCTACATTGTTAGTATCAATGTTGTTAAACAATCAAATTATTTTCTAATTTTTATTTTGTCCGTCATAACTCTTATGAAATTGTTTGCGTAATTAATTTATTTTTTTTCTCCTTCAGTGTAGATTATTACTAATTGTTTAATGTCAAATTTCTTAATTAGTCTTGTTTTTAGCTTTGGGTTAATTGATTATGTGTTGAGAATTTGATGAAGTTGTCAACACTAAAAAAAACATATAGCCAATATTTCAATGATGGGTCAATTTATCACAGATATGAAAGTATCCTCTCTTCATAATCTAATGAAAAAACAATGGTTAATACCACTAAATTCCACTCTTTTTTGTTATGATTGGATATGCATATGAATGACCTTTTGAATCTACATTGTTAGTATCAATGTTGTTAAACAATCAAATTATTTTCTAATTTTTATTTTGTCCGTCATAACTCTTATGAAATTGTTTGCGTAATTAATTTATTTTTTTTCTCCTTCAGTGAAGATTATTACTAATTGTTTAATGTCAAATTTCTTAATTAGTCTTGTTTTTAGCTATGGGTTAATTGATTATGTGTTGAGAATTTGATGAAGTTGTCAACACTAAAAAAAACATATAGCCAATATTTCAATGATGGGTCAATTTATCACAGATATGAAAGTATCCTCTCTTCATAATCTAATGAAAAAACAATGGTTAATACCACTAAATTCCACTCTTTTTTGTTATGATTGGATATGCATATGAATGACCTTTTGAATCTACATTGTTAGTATCAATGTTGTTAAACAATCAAATTATTTTCTAATTTTTATTTTGTCCGTCATAACTCTTATGAAATTGTTTGCGTAATTAATTTATTTTTTTTCTCCTTCAGTGAAGATTATTACTAATTGTTTAATGTCAAATTTCTTAATTAGTCTTGTTTTTAGCTATGGGTTAATTGATTATGTGTTGAGAATTTGATGAAGTTGTCAACACTAAAAAAAAACATATAGCCAATATTTCAATGATGGGTCATTTTTGCACAGATATGAAAGTATCCTGTCTTCATAATCTAATGAAAAAACAATGGTTAATACCACTAAATTCCACTCTTTTTTGCTGTGATTTGATATGCACATGAATGACTTTTTGAATCTACATTGTTAGTATCAATGTTATTAAAAAATCAAATTATTTCCTCATTTTGATTTTGTCCGTCATACTTTTTATGAAATTGTTTGTGTAATTATTTTGTGTTTTCCTCCTTCTGTGAAGATTATTACTAATTGCTTAATGTCGAATTTCTTAATTAGTCTTTTTTTTAGCTTTGGGTTAATTGATTATGTGTTGAGAATTTGATGAAGTTGTCAACACTAAAAACAACATATAGCCTATATTTCAATGATGGGTCATTTTTGCATAGATATGAAAGTATCCTGTCTTCATAATCTAATGAAAAAACAATGGTTAATACCACTAAATTCCATTCTTTTTTGTTGTGATTGGATATGCACATGAATGACTTTTTTAATTTACATTGTTAGTATGAATGTTGTTAAAAAATCAAATTATTTTCTCATTTTGATTTTGTCCGTCATACTTTTTGTGAAATTGTTTGTGTAATTATTTTGTGTTTTCCTCCTTCTGTCAAGATTATTACTAATTGTTTAATGTCGAATTTCTTAATTAGTCTTTTTTTTAGCTTTGGCTTAATTGATTATGTGTTGAGAATTTGATGAAGTTGTCAACACTAAAAAAAACATATAGCCTATCTTTCAGTGATGGGTCATTTCTGCACAGAGATGAAAGTATCGTCTCTTCATAATGTAATGAAAAAACAATGGTTAATACCACTAAATTCCATTCTTTTTTGTTGTGATTGGATATGCACAAGAATGACTTTTTTAATTTACATTGTTACTATGAATGTTGTTAAAAAATCAAATTATTTTCTCATTTTGATTTTGTCCGTCACACTTTTTGTGAAATTGTTTGTGTAATTATTTTGTGTTTTCCTCCTTCTGCGAAGATTATTACTAATTGTTTAATGTCAAATTTCTTAATTAGTCTTTTTTTTTAGCTTTGGGTTAATTGATTATGTGTTGAGAATTTGATGAAGTTGTCAACACTAAAAAAAACATATAGTCAATATTTCAATGATGGGTCATTTTCGCACAGATATGAAAGTATCCTCTCTTCATAATCTAATGAAAAAACAATGGTTAGTACCACTAAATTCCACTCTTTTTTGTTCTGATTGGATATGCACATGAATGACTTTTTGAATCTACATTGTTAGTATCAATGTTATTAAAAAATCAAATTATTTTCTCATTTTGATTTTGTCCGTCATACTTTTTATGAAATTGTTTGTGTGATTATTTTGTGTTTTCCTCCTTCTGTGAAGATTATTACTAATTGTTTAATGTCGAATTTCTTAATTAGTCTTTTTTTTAGCTTTGGGTTAATTGATTATGTGTTGAGAATTTGATGAAGTTGTCAACACTAAAAAAACATATAGCCTATATTTCAATGATGGGTCATTTCTGCACAGATATGAAAGTATCCTCTATTCATAATCTAATGAAAAAACAATGGTTAATATCACTAAATTCCATTCTTTTTTGTTATGATTGGATATGCACATGAATGACTTTTCGAATCTACATTGTTGGTATCAATGTTATTAAAAAATCAAATTATTTTCTCATTTTGGTTTTGTCCGTCATAACTCTTATGAAATTGTTTGCGTAATTATTTTTGTTTTTTTCTCGTTCAGTGAAGATTATTACTAATTTTTAATGTCGAATTTCTTAATTAGTCTTTTTTTTAGCTTTGGGTTAATTGATTATGTGTTGAGAATTTGATGAAGTTGTCAACACTAAAAAAAACATGTATCCTATCTTTCAAAGATGGGTCATTTCTGCACAAATATGAAAGTATCCTGTCTTCATAATCTAATGAAAAAACAATGGTTAATACAACTAAATTCCACGCTTTTTTGTTGTGATTTGATATGCACATGAATGACTTTTTGAATCTACATTGTTAGTATCGATGTTGTTAAAAAATCAAATTATTTTCTCATTTTGATTTTGTCCGTCATACTTTTTGTGAAATTGTCTGTGAAATTATTTTGTGCTTTCCTCCTTCTGTGAAGATTATCACTAATTGTTTAATGTCAAATTTCTTAATTAGTCTTTTTATTAGCTTTGGGTTAATTGATTATGTGTTGAGAATTTGATGAAGTTGTCAACACTAAAAAAAAACATATAGCCAATATTTCAATGATGGGTCATTTTTGCACAGATATGAAAGTATCCTGTCTTCATAATCTAATGAAAAAACAATGGTTAATACCACTAAATTCCACTCTTTTTTGCTGTGATTTGATATGCACATGAATGACTTTTTGAATCTACATTGTTAGTATCAATGTTATTAAAAAATCAAATTATTTCCTCATTTTGATTTTGTCCGTCATACTTTTTATGAAATTGTTTGTGTAATTATTTTGTGTTTTCCTCCTTCTGTGAAGATTATTACTAATTGCTTAATGTCGAATTTCTTAATTAGTCTTTTTTTTAGCTTTGGGTTAATTGATTATGTGTTGAGAATTTGATGAAGTTGTCAACACTAAAAACAACATATAGCCTATATTTCAATGATGGGTCATTTTTGCATAGATATGAAAGTATCCTGTCTTCATAATCTAATGAAAAAACAATGGTTAATACCACTAAATTCCATTCTTTTTTGTTGTGATTGGATATGCACATGAATGACTTTTTTAATTTACATTGTTAGTATGAATGTTGTTAAAAAATCAAATTATTTTCTCATTTTGATTTTGTCCGTCATACTTTTTGTGAAATTGTTTGTGTAATTATTTTGTGTTTTCCTCCTTCTGTCAAGATTATTACTAATTGTTTAATGTCGAATTTCTTAATTAGTCTTTTTTTTAGCTTTGGCTTAATTGATTATGTGTTGAGAATTTGATGAAGTTGTCAACACTAAAAAAAACATATAGCCTATCTTTCAGTGATGGGTCATTTCTGCACAGAGATGAAAGTATCGTCTCTTCATAATGTAATGAAAAAACAATGGTTAATACCACTAAATTCCATTCTTTTTTGTTGTGATTGGATATGCACAAGAATGACTTTTTTAATTTACATTGTTACTATGAATGTTGTTAAAAAATCAAATTATTTTCTCATTTTGATTTTGTCCGTCACACTTTTTGTGAAATTGTTTGTGTAATTATTTTGTGTTTTCCTCCTTCTGCGAAGATTATTACTAATTGTTTAATGTCAAATTTCTTAATTAGTCTTTTTTTTTAGCTTTGGGTTAATTGATTATGTGTTGAGAATTTGATGAAGTTGTCAACACTAAAAAAAACATATAGTCAATATTTCAATGATGGGTCATTTTCGCACAGATATGAAAGTATCCTCTCTTCATAATCTAATGAAAAAACAATGGTTAGTACCACTAAATTCCACTCTTTTTTGTTCTGATTGGATATGCACATGAATGACTTTTTGAATCTACATTGTTAGTATCAATGTTATTAAAAAATCAAATTATTTTCTCATTTTGATTTTGTCCGTCATACTTTTTATGAAATTGTTTGTGTGATTATTTTGTGTTTTCCTCCTTCTGTGAAGATTATTACTAATTGTTTAATGTCGAATTTCTTAATTAGTCTTTTTTTTAGCTTTGGGTTAATTGATTATGTGTTGAGAATTTGATGAAGTTGTCAACACTAAAAAAACATATAGCCTATATTTCAATGATGGGTCATTTCTGCACAGATATGAAAGTATCCTCTATTCATAATCTAATGAAAAAACAATGGTTAATATCACTAAATTCCATTCTTTTTTGTTATGATTGGATATGCACATGAATGACTTTTCGAATCTACATTGTTGGTATCAATGTTATTAAAAAATCAAATTATTTTCTCATTTTGGTTTTGTCCGTCATAACTCTTATGAAATTGTTTGCGTAATTATTTTTGTTTTTTTCTCGTTCAGTGAAGATTATTACTAATTTTTAATGTCGAATTTCTTAATTAGTCTTTTTTTTAGCTTTGGGTTAATTGATTATGTGTTGAGAATTTGATGAAGTTGTCAACACTAAAAAAAACATGTATCCTATCTTTCAAAGATGGGTCATTTCTGCACAAATATGAAAGTATCCTGTCTTCATAATCTAATGAAAAAACAATGGTTAATACAACTAAATTCCACGCTTTTTTGTTGTGATTTGATATGCACATGAATGACTTTTTGAATCTACATTGTTAGTATCGATGTTGTTAAAAAATCAAATTATTTTCTCATTTTGATTTTGTCCGTCATACTTTTTGTGAAATTGTCTGTGAAATTATTTTGTGCTTTCCTCCTTCTGTGAAGATTATCACTAATTGTTTAATGTCAAATTTCTTAATTAGTCTTTTTATTAGCTTTGGGTTAATTGATTATGTGTTGAGAATTTGATGAAGTTGTCAACACTAAAAAAAACATATAGCCAATATTTGAATGATGGGTCATTTTTGCACAGATATGAAAGTATCCTCTCTTCATAATCTAATGAAAAAACAATGGTTAATACCACTAAATTCCACTCTCTTTTGTTGTGATTGGATATGCACATGAATGACTTTTTGAATCTACATTGTTAGTATCAATGTTGTTAAAAAATCAAATTATTTTCTCATTTTGATTTTGTCCGTCATACTTTTTATGAAATTGTTTGTGTAATTATTTTGTGTTTTCCTCCTTCTGTGAAGATTATTACTAATTGTTTAATGTCAAATTTCTTAATTAGTCTTTTTTTTAGCTTTGGGTTAATCGATTATGTGTTGAGAATTTGATGAAGTTGTCAACACTAAAAAAAACATATAGCCTATCTTTCAGTGATGGGTCCTTTCTGCACAGATATGAAAGTATCGTCTCTTCATAATCTAATGAAAAAACAATGGTTAATACCACTAAATTCCATTCTTTTTTGTTGTGATTGGATATGCCCATGAATGACTTTTTTAATTTACATTGTTAGTATGAATGTTGTTAAAAAATCAAATTATTTTCTCATTTTGATTTTGTCCGTCACAGTTTTTGTGAAATTGTTTGTGTAATTATTTTGTGTTTTCCTCCTTCTGTGAAGATTATCACTAATTGTTTAATGTCAAATTTCTTAATTAGTCTTTTTTTTAGCTTTGGGTTAATTGATTATGTGTTGAGAATTTGATGAAGTTGTCAACACTAAAAAAAACATATAGTTAATATTTCAATGATGGGTCATTTTTGCACAGATATGAAAGTATCCTCTCTTCATAATCTAATGAAAAAACAATGGTTAATACCACTAAATTCCACTCTCTTTTGTTGTGATTGGATATGCACATGAATGACTTTTTGACTCTACATTGTTAGTATCAATGTTGTTAAAAAATCAAATTATTTTCTCATTTTGATTTTGTCCGTCATACTTTTTATGAAATTGTTTGTGTAATTATTTTGTGTGTTCCTCCTTCTGTGAAGATTATTACTAATTTTTAATGTCGAATTTCTTAATTAGTCTTTTTTTTAGCTTTGGGTTAATTGATTATGTGTTGAGAATTTGATGAAGTTGTCAACACTAAAAAAAACATATAGTCAATATTTCATTGATGGGTCATTTTTGCACAGATATAAAAGTATCCTCTCTTCATAATCTAATGAAAAAATAATGGTTAATACCACTAAATTCCACTCTCTTTTGTTGTGATTGGATATGCACAGGAATGACTTTTTGACTCTACATTGTTAGTATCAATGTTGTTAAAAAATCAAATTATTTTCTCATTTTGATTTTGTCCGTCATACTTTTTATGAAATTGTTTGTGTAATTATTTTGTGTTTTCCTCCTTCTGTGAAGATTATTACTAATTGTTTAATGTCGAATTTCTTAATTAGTCTTTTTTTTAGCTTTGGGTTAATTGATTATGTGTTGAGAATTTGATGAAGTTGTCAACACTAAAAAAAACATATAGCCTATATTTCAATGATGGGTCATTTCTGCACAGATATGAAAGTATCCTCTCTACATAATCTAATGAAAAAACAATGGTTAATACCACTAAATTCCACTCTTTTTTGTTGTGATTTGGTATGCACATGAATGAGTTTTTGAATCTACATTATTGGTATCAATGTTATTAAAAAATCAAATTATTTTCTCCTTTTGATTTTATCCGTCATACTTCTTATGAAATTGTTTTCGTAATTATTTTGTGTTTTCCTCCTTCAGTGAAGATTATTACTAATTGTTTAATCTCAAATTTCTTAATTAGTCTTTTTTTTAGCTTTGGGTTAATTGATTATGTGTTGAGAATTTGATGAAGTTGTCAACACTAAAAAAAACATATAGCCTATATTTCAATGATGGGTCATTTCTGCACAGATATGAAAGTATCCTCTCTACATAATCTAATGAAAAAACAATGGTTAATACCACTAAATTCCACTCTTTTTTGTTGTGATTTGGTATGCACATGAATGACTTTTTGAGTCTACATTGTTAGTATCGATGTTGTTAAAAAATCAAATTATTTTCTCATTTTGATTTTGTCCGTCATACTTTTTGTGAAATTGTTTGTGTAATTATTTTGTGTTTTCCTCCTTTTGTGAAGATTATTACTAATTGTTTAATGTCGAATTTCTTAATTAGTCTTTTTTTTAGCTTTGGGTTAATTGATTATGTGTTGAGAATTTGATGAAGTTGTCAACACTAAAAACAACATATAGCCTATATTTCAATGATGGGTCATTTCTGCACAGATATGAAAGCATCCTCTCTTCATAATCTAATGAAAAAACAATGGTTAATACCACTAAATTCCACTCTTTTTTGTTATGATTGGATATGCACATGAATGACTTTTTGAATCTACATTGTTGGTATCAATGTTATTAAAAAATCAAATTATTTTCTCAATTTGATTTTATCCGTCATACTTCTTATGAAATTGTTTTCGTAATTATTTTTGTTTTCCTCCTTCAGTGAAGATTATTACTCATTATTTAATATCAAATTTCTTAATTAGTCTTTTTTTTAGCTTTGGGTTAATTGATTATGTGTTGAGAATTTGATGAAGTTGTCAACACTAAAAAAAACATATAGCCTATCTTTCAGTGATGGGTCATTTCTGCACAGATATGAAAGTATCGTCTCTTCATAATCTAATGAAAAAACAATGGTTAATACCACTAAATTCCATTCTTTTTTGTTGTGATTGGATATGCCCATGAATGACTTTTTTAATTTACATTGTTAGTATGAATGTTGTTAAAAAATCAAATTATTTTCTCATTTTGATTTTGTCCGTCACAGTTTTTGTGAAATTGTTTGTGTAATTATTTTGTGTTTTCCTCCTTCTGTGAAGATTATCACTAATTGTTTAATGTCAAATTTCTTAATTAGTCTTTTTTTTAGCTTTGGGTTAATTGATTATGTGTTGAGAATTTGATGAAGTTGTCAACACTAAAAAAAACATATAGTTAATATTTCAATGATGGGTCATTTTTGCACAGATATGAAAGTATCCTCTCTTCATAATCTAATGAAAAAACAATGGTTAATACCACTAAATTCCACTCTCTTTTGTTGTGATTGGATATGCACATGAATGACTTTTTGACTCTACATTGTTAGTATCAATGTTGTTAAAAAATCAAATTATTTTCTCATTTTGATTTTGTCCGTCATACTTTTTATGAAATTGTTTGTGTAATTATTTTGTGTGTTCCTCCTTCTGTGAAGATTATTACTAATTTTTAATGTCGAATTTCTTAATTAGTCTTTTTTTTAGCTTTGGGTTAATTGATTATGTGTTGAGAATTTGATGAAGTTGTCAACACTAAAAAAAACATATAGTCAATATTTCATTGATGGGTCATTTTTGCACAGATATAAAAGTATCCTCTCTTCATAATCTAATGAAAAAATAATGGTTAATACCACTAAATTCCACTCTCTTTTGTTGTGATTGGATATGCACATGAATGACTTTTTGACTCTACATTGTTAGTATCAATGTTGTTAAAAAATCAAATTATTTTCTCATTTTGATTTTGTCCGTCATACTTTTTATGAAATTGTTTGTGTAATTATTTTGTGTTTTCCTCCTTCTGTGAAGATTATTACTAATTGTTTAATGTCGAATTTCTTAATTAGTCTTTTTTTTAGCTTTGGGTTAATTGATTATGTGTTGAGAATTTGATGAAGTTGTCAACACTAAAAAAAACATATAGCCTATATTTCAATGATGGGTCATTTCTGCACAGATATGAAAGTATCCTCTCTACATAATCTAATGAAAAAACAATGGTTAATACCACTAAATTCCACTCTTTTTTGTTGTGATTTGGTATGCACATGAATGACTTTTTGAATCTACATTATTGGTATCAATGTTATTAAAAAATCAAATTATTTTCTCCTTTTGATTTTATCCGTCATACTTCTTATGAAATTGTTTTCGTAATTATTTTGTGTTTTCCTCCTTCAGTGAAGATTATTACTAATTGTTTAATCTCAAATTTCTTAATTAGTCTTTTTTTTAGCTTTGGGTTAATTGATTATGTGTTGAGAATTTGATGAAGTTGTCAACACTAAAAAAAACATATAGCCTATATTTCAATGATGGGTCATTTCTGCACAGATATGAAAGTATCCTCTCTACATAATCTAATGAAAAAACAATGGTTAATACCACTAAATTCCACTCTTTTTTGTTGTGATTTGGTATGCACATGAATGACTTTTTGAGTCTACATTGTTAGTATCGATGTTGTTAAAAAATCAAATTATTTTCTCATTTTGAATTTGTCCGTCATACTTTTTGTGAAATTGTTTGTGTAATTATTTTGTGTTTTCCTCCTTTTGTGAAGATTATTACTAATTGTTTAATGTCGAATTTCTTAATTAGTCTTTTTTTTAGCTTTGGGTTAATTGATTATGTGTTGAGAATTTGATGAAGTTGTCAACACTAAAAACAACATATAGCCTATATTTCAATGATGGGTCATGTCTGCACAGATATGAAAGCATCCTCTCTTCATAATCTAATGAAAAAACAATGGTTAATACCACTAAATTCCACTCTTTTTTGTTATGATTGGATATGCACATGAATGACTTTTTGAATCTACATTGTTGGTATCAATGTTATTAAAAAATCAAATTATTTTCTCAATTTGATTTTATCCGTCATACTTCTTATGAAATTGTTTTCGTAATTATTTTTGTTTTCCTCCTTCAGTGAAGATTATTACTCATTATTTAATATCAAATTTCTTAATTAGTCTTTTTTTTAGCTTTGGGTTAATTGATTATGTGTTGAGAATTTGATGAAGTTGTCAACACTAAAAAAAACATATAGCCTATATTTCAATGATGGGTCATTTCTGCACATATATGAAAGTATCCTCTCTTCATAATCTAATGAAAAAACAATGGTTAATACCACTAAATTCCACTCTTTTTTGTTATGATTGGATATGCATATGAATGACCTTTTGAATCTACATTGTTAGTATCAATGTTGTTAAACAATCAAATTATTTTCTAATTTTTATTTTGTCCGTCATAACTCTTATGAAATTGTTTGCGTAATGAATTTATTTTTTTTCTCCTTCAGTGAAGATTATTACTAATTGTTTAATGTCAAATTTCTTAATTAGTCTTGTTTTTAGCTTTGGGTTAATTAATTATGTGTTGAGAATTTGATGAAGTTGTCAGCACTAAAAAAAACATCTAGTCTATATTTCAATGATGGGTCATTTCTGCACATATATGAAAGTATCCTCTCTTCATAATCTAATGAAAAAACAATGGTTAATACCACTAAATTCCACTCTTTTTTGTTATGATTGGATATGCACATGAATGACTTTTTGAATCTACATTGTTGGTATCAATGTTATTAAAAAATCAAATTATTTTCTCATTTTGATTTTGTCCGTCATACTTTTTGTGAAATTGTTTTCGTAATTATTTTGTGTTTTCCTCCTTCTGTCAAGATTATTACTAATTGTTTATTGTCGAATTTCTTAATTAGTCTTTTTTTTTAGCTTTGGGTTAATTGATTATGTGTTGAGAATTTGATGAAGTTGTCAACACTAAAAAAAACATATAGCCTATATTTCAATGATGGGTCATTTCTGCACAGATATGAAAGTATGCTCTCTTCATAATCTAATGAAAAAACAATGGTTAATACCACTAAATTCCACTCTTTTTTGTTCTGATTGGATATGCACATGAATGACTTTTTGAATCTACATTATTGGTATCAATGTTATTAAAAAATCAAATTATTTTCTCCTTTTGATTTTATCCGTCATACTTCTTATGAAATTGTTTTCGTAATTATTTTGTGTTTTCCTCCTTCAGTGAAGATTATTACTAATTGTTTAATCTCAAATTTGTCTTTTTTTTAGCTTTGGGTTAATTGATTATGTGTTGAGAATTTGATGAAGTTGTCAACACTAAAAAAAACATATAGCCTATATTTCAATGATGGGTCATTTCTGCACAGATATGAAAGTATCCTCTCTTCATAATCTAATGAAAAAACAATGGTTAATACCGCTAAATTCCACTCTTTTTTGTTGTGATTTGATATGCACATGAATGAGTTTTTGAGTCTACATTGTTAGTATCGATGTTGTTAAAAAATCAAATTATTTTGTCATTTTGATTTTGTCCGTCATACTTTTTGTGAAATTGTTTGTTAAATTATTTTGTGTTTTCCACCTTCTGTCAAGATTATTACTAATTGTTTAATGTCAAATTTGTCTTTTTTTTAGCTTTGGGTTAATTGATTATGTGTTGAGAATTTGATGAAGTTGTCAACACTAAAAAAAACATATAGCCTATCTTTCAGTGATGGGTCATTTCTGCACAGATATGAAAGTATCGTCTCTTCATAATCTAATTAAAAAACAATGGTTAATACCACTAAATTCCATTCTTTTTTGTTGTGATTGGATATGCCCATGAATGACTTTTTTAATTTACATTGTTAGTATGAATGTTGTTAAAAAATCAAATTATTTTCTCATTTTGATTTTGTCCGTCACAGTTTTTGTGAAATTGTTTGTGTAATTATTTTGTGTTTTCCTCCTTCTGTGAAGATTATCACTAATTGTTTAATGTCAAATTTCTTAATTAGTCTTTTTTTTAGCTTTGGGTTAATTGATTATGTGTTGAGAATTTGATGAAGTTGTCAACACTAAAAAAAACATATATCCAATATTTCAATGATGGGTCATTTTTGCACAGATATGAAAGTATCCTCTCTTCATAATCTAATGAAAAAACAATGGTTAATACCACTAAATTCCACTCTCTTTTGTTGTCATTGGATATGCACATGAATGACTTTTTGACTCTACATTGTTAGTATCAATGTTGTTAAAAAATCAAATTATTTTCTCATTTTGATTTTGTCCGTCATACTTTTTATGAAATTGTTTGTGTAATTATTTTGTGTTTTCCTCTTTCTGTGAAGATTATTACTAATTTTTAATGTCGAATTTCTTAATTAGTCTTTTTTTTAGCTTTGGGTTAATTGATTATGTGTTGAGAATTTGATGAAGTTGTCAACACTAAAAACAACATATAGCCTATATTTCAATGATGGGTCATTTCTGCACAGATATGAAAGTATCCTCTCTTCATAATCTAATGAAAAAACAATGGTTAATACCACTAAATTCCACTCTTTTTTGTTGTGATTTGATATGCACATGAATGACTTTTTGAGTCTACATTGTTAGTATCGATGTTGTTAAAAAATCAAATTATTTTCTCATTTTGATTTTGTCCGTCATACTTTTTGTGAAATTGTTTGTGTAATTATTTTGTGTTTTCCTCCTTTTGTGAAGATTATTACTAATTGTTTAATGTCGAATTTCTTAATTAGTCTTTTTTTTAGCTTTGGGTTAATTGATTATGTGTTGAGAATTTGATGAAGTTGTCAACACTAAAAACAACATATAGCCTATATTTCAATGATGGGTCATTTCTGCACAGATACGAAAGTATCCTCTCTTCATAATCTAATGAAAAAATAATGGTTAATACCACTAAATTCCACTCTTTTTTGTTCTGATTGGATATGCACATGAATGACTTTTTGAATCTACATTATTGGTATCAATGTTATTAAAAAATCAAATTATTTTCTCCTTTTGATTTTATCCGTCATACTTCTTATGAAATTGTTTTCGTAATTATTTTGTGTTTTCCTCCTTCAGTGAAGATTATTACTAATTGTTTAATCTCAAATTACTTAATTAGTCTTTTTTTTAGCTTTGGGTTAATTGATTATGTGTTGAGAATTTGATGAAGTTGTCAACACTAAAAAAAACATATAGCCTATATTTCAATGATGGGTCATTTCTGCACAGATATGAAAGTATCCTCTCTACATAATCTAATGAAAAAACAATGGTTAATACCACTAAATTCCACTCTTTTTTGTTGTGATTTGGTATGCACATGAATGACTTTTTGAGTCTACATTGTTAGTATCGATGTTGTTAAAAAATCAAATTATTTTCTCATTTTGATTTTGTCCGTCATACTTTTTGTGAAATTGTTTGTGTAATTATTTTGTGTTTTCCTCCTTTTGTGAAGATTATTACTAATTGTTTAATGTCGAATTTCTTAATTAGTCTTTTTTTTAGCTTTGGGTTAAATGATTATGTGTTGAGAATTTGATGAAGTTGTCAACACTAAAAACAACATATAGCCTATATTTCAATGATGGGTCATTTCTGCACCGATATGAAAGCATCGTCTCTTCATAATCTAATGAAAAAACAATGGTTAATACCACTAAATTCCACTCTTTTTTGTTATGATTGGATATGCACATGAATGACTTTTTGAATCTACATTGTTGGTATCAATGTTATTAAAAAATCAAATTATTTTCTCATTTTGATTTTATCCGTCATACTTCTTATGAAATTGTTTTCGTAATTATTTTGTGTTTTCCTCCTTCAGTGAAGATTATTACTCATTGTTTAATGTCAAATTTCTTAGTTAGTCTTTTTTTTAGCTTTGGGTTAATTGATTATGTGTTGAGAATTTGATGAAGTTGTCAACACTAAAAAAAACATATAGCCTATATTTCAATGATGGGACATTTCTGCACAGATATGAAAGTATCGTCTCTTCATAATCTAATGAAAAAACAATGGTTAATACCACTAAATTCCATTCTTTTTTGTTGTGATTGGATATGCCCATGAATGACTTTTTTAATTTACATTGTTAGTATGAATGTTGTTAAAAAATCAAATTATTTTCTCATTTTGATTTTGTCGGTCACAGTTTTTGTGAAATTGTTTTTGTAATTATTTTGTGTTTTCCTCCTTCTGTGAAGATTATCACTAATTGTTTAATGTCAAATTTATTAATTAGTCTTTTTTTTAGCTTTGGGTTAATTGATTATGTGTTGAGAATTTGATGAAGTTGTCAACACTAAAAAAAACATATAGTCAATATTTCATTGATGGGTCATTTTTGCACAGATATAAAAGTATCCTCTCTTCATAATCTAATGAAAAAATAATGGTTAATACCACTAAATTCCACTCTCTTTTGTTGTGATTGGATATGCACATGAATGACTTTTTGACTCTACATTGTTAGTATCAATGTTGTTAAAAAATCAAATTATTTTCTCATTTTGATTTTGTCCGTCATACTATTTATGAAATTGTTTGTGTAATTATTTTGTGTTTTCCTCCTTCTGTGAAGATTATTACTAATTGTTTAATGTCGAATTTCTTAATTAGTCTTTTTTTTAGCTTTGGGTTAATTGATTATGTGTTGAGAATTTGATGAAGTTGTCAACACTAAAAACAACATATAGCCTATATTTCAATGATGGGTCATTTCTGCACCTATATGAAAGCATCGTCTCTTCATAATCTAATGAAAAAACAATGGTTAATACCACTAAATTCCACTCTTTTTTGTTATGATTGGATATGCACATGAATGACTTTTTGAATCTACATTGTTGGTATCAATGTTATTAAAAAATCAAATTATTTTCTCATTTTGATTTTATCCGTCATACTTCTTATGAAATTGTTTTCGTAATTATTTTGTGTTTTCCTCCTTCAGTGAAGATTATTACTCATTGTTTAATGTCAAATTTCTTAGTTAGTCTTTTTTTTAGCTTTGGGTTAATTGATTATGTGTTGAGAATTTGATGAAGTTGTCAACACTAAAAAAAACATATAGCCTATATTTCAATGATGGGTCATTTCTGCACATATATGAAAGTATCCTCTCTTCATAATCTAATGAAAAAACAATGGGTAATACCACTAAATTCCACTCTTTTTTGTTATGATTGGATATGCATATGAATGACCTTTTGAATCTACATTGTTAGTATCAATGTTGTTAAACAATCAAATTATTTTCTAATTTTTATTTTGTCCGTCATAACTCTTATGAAATTGTTTGCGTAATTAATTTATTTTTTTTCTCCTTCAGTGAAGATTATTACTAATTGTTTAATGTCAAATTTCTTAATTAGTCTTGTTTTTAGCTTTGGGTTAATTGATTATGTGTTGAGAATTTGATGAAGTTGTCAACACTAAAAAAAACATATAGCCAATATTTCAATGATGGGTCAATTTTGCACAGATATGAAAGTATCCTCTCTTCATAATCTAATGAAAAAACAATGGTTAATACCACTAAATTCCACTCTTTTTTGTTATGATTGGATATGCATATGAATGACCTTTTGAATCTACATTGTTAGTATCAATGTTGTTAAACAATCAAATTATTTTCTAATTTTTATTTTGTCCGTCATAACTCTTATGAAATTGTTTGCGTAATTAATTTATTTTTTTTCTCCTTCAGTGAAGATTATTACTAATTGTTTAATGTCAAATTTCTTAATTAGTCTTGTTTTTAGCTATGGGTTAATTGATTATGTGTTGAGAATTTGATGAAGTTGTCAACACTAAAAAAAACATATAGCCAATATTTCAATGATGGGTCAATTTTGCACAGATATGAAAGTATCCTCTCTTCATAATGTAATGAAAAAACAATGGTTAATACCACTAAATTCCACTCTTTTTTGTTATGATTGGATATGCATATGAATGACCTTTTGAATCTACATTGTTAGTATCAATGTTGTTAAACAATCAAATTATTTTCTAATTTTGATTTTGTCCGTCATAACTCTTATGAAATTGTTTGCGTAATTAATTTATTTTTTTTCTCCTTCAGTGAAGATTATTACTAATTGTTTAATGTCAAATTTCTTAATTAGTCTTGTTTTTAGCTATGGGTTAATTGATTATGTGTTGAGAATTTGATGAAGTTGTCAACACTAAAAAAAACATATAGCCAATATTTCAATGATGGGTCAATTTTGCACAGATATGAAAGTATCCTCTCTTCATAATGTAATGAAAAAACAATGGTTAATACCACTAAATTCCACTCTTTTTTGTTATGATTGGATATGCATATGAATGACCTTTTGAATCTACATTGTTAGTATCAATGTTGTTAAACAATCAAATTATTTTCTAATTTTGATTTTGTCCGTCATAACTCTTATGAAATTGTTTACGTAATTAATTTATTTTTTTTCTCCTTCAGTGAAGATTATTACTAATTGTTTAATGTCAAATTTCTTAATTAGTCTTGTTTTTAGCTTTGGGTTAATTGATTATGTGTTGAGAATTTGATGAAGTTGTCAACACTAAAAAAAACATATAGCCAATATTTCAATGATGGGTCATTTTTGCACAGATATGAAAGTATCTTGTCTTCATAATCTAATGAAAAAACAATGGTTAATACCACTAAATTCCACTCTTTTTTGCTGTGATTTGATATGCACATGAATGACTTTTTGAATCTACATTGTTAGTATCAATGTTGTTAAAAAATCAAATTATTTCCTCATTTTGATTTTGTCCGTCATACTTTTTATGAAATTGTTTGTGTAATTATTTTGTGTTTTCCTCCTTCTGTGAAGATTATTACTAATTGCTTAATGTCGAATTTCTTAATTAGTCTTTTTTTTAGCTTTGGGTTAATTGATTATGTGTTGAGAATTTGATGAAGTTGTCAACACTAAAAACAACATATAACCTATATTTCAAAGATGGGTCATTTCTGGACAGATATGAAAGTATCCTGTCTTCATAATCTAATGAAAAAACAATGGTTAATACAACTAAATTCCACGCTTTTTTGTTGTGATTTGATATGCACATGAATGACTTTTTGAATCTACATTGTTAGTATCGATGTTGTTAAAAAATCAAAATATTTTCTCATTTTGATTTTGTCCATCATACTTTTTGTGAAATTGTTTGTGAAATTATTTTGTGCTTTCCTCCTTCTGTGAAGATTATCACTAATTGTTTAATGTCAAATTTCTTAATTAGTCTTTTTATTAGCTTTGGGTTAATTGATTATGTGTTGAGAATTTGATGAAGTTGTCAACACTAAAAAAAACATATAGCCAATATTTGAATGATGGGTCATTTTTGCACAGATATGAAAGTATCCTCTCTTCATAATCTAATGAAAAAACAATGGTTAATACCACTAAATTCCACTCTCTTTTGTTGTGATTGGATATGCACATGAATGACTTTTTGAATCTACATTGTTAGTATCAATGTTGTTAAAAAATCAAATTATTTTCTCATTTTGATTTTGTCCGTCATACTTTTTATGAAATTGTTTGTGTAATTATTTTGTGTTTTCCTCCTTCTGTGAAGATTATTACTAATTGTTTAATGTCAAATTTCTTAATTAGTCTTTTTTTTTAGCTTTAGGTTAATTGATTATGTGTTGAGAATTTGATGAAGTTGTCAACACTAAAAAAAACATATAGCCTATATTTCAAAGATGGGTCATTTCTGCACAGATATGAAAGTATCCTGTCTTCATAATCTAATGAAAAAACAATGGTTAATACAACTAAATTCCACGCTTCTTTGTTGTGATTTGATATGCACATGAATGACTTTTTGAATCTACATTATTAGTATCGATGTTGTTAAAAAATAAAAATTATTTTCTCATTTTGATTTTGTCCGTCATAACTCTTATGAAATTGTTTGCGTAATTATTTTTGTTTTTTTCTCCTTCAGTGAAGATTATTACAAATTTTTAATGTCAAATTTCTTAATTAGTCTTTTTTTTAGCTTTGGGTTAATTGATTATGTGTTGAGAATTTGATGAAGTTGTCAACACTAAAAAAAATATATAGCCTATATGTCAATGATGGGTCATTTCTGTACAGATATGAAAGTATCCTTTCTTCATAATCTAATGAAAAAACAATGGTTAATACCACTAAATTCCACTCTTTTTTGTTATGATTGGATATGCACATGAATGACTTTTTGAATCTACATTGTTGGTATCAATGTTATTAAAAAATCGTATTATTTTCTTATTTTTATTTTATCCGTCATACTTCTTATGAAATTGTTGGTGTAATTATTTTCTGTTTTCCTCCTTTAGTGAAGATTATTACTAATTGTTTAATGTCGAATTTCTTAATTAGTCTTTTTTTTTTAGCTTTGGGTTAATTGATTATGTGTTGAGAATTTTATGCAGATGTCAACACTAAAAAAAACATATAGCCGATATTTCAATTGATAGGCCATCTCTGCACAAATATGAAAGTATCCCCTCTACATAATCTAACGAAGAAACAATGGTTAATACCACTAAATTCCACTATTTTTTGTTGTGATCGGATATGCACATGAATGACTTTTTGAATCTACATTGTTAGTATCGATGTTGTTAAAAAATCAAATTATTTTCTCATTTTGATTTTGTCCGTCATACTTTTTGTGAAATTGTTTGTGTAATTATTTTGTGTTTTCCTCCTTCTGTCAAGATTATTACTAATTGTTTAATGTCGAATTTCTTAATTAGTCTTTTTTTTAGCTTTGGGTTAATTGATTATGTGTTGAGAATTTGATGAAGTTGTCAACACTAAAAAAAACATATAGCCTATCTTTCAGTGATGGGTCATTTCTGCACAGAGATGAAAGTATCGTCTCTTCATAATCTAATGAAAAAACAATGGTTAATACCACTAAATTCCATTCTTTTTTGTTGTGATTAGATATGCACATGAATGACTTTTTTAATTTACATTGTTAGTATGAATGTTGTTAAAAAATCAAATTATTTTCTCATTTTGATTTTGTCCGTCATACTTTTTGTGAAATTGTTTGTGTAATTATTTTGTGTTTTCCTCCTTCTGTCAAGGTTATTACTAATTGTTTAATGTCGAATTTCTTAATTAGTATTTTTTTTATGTTTGGGTTAATTGATTATGTGTTGAGAATTTGATGAAGTTGTCAACACTAAAAAAAATATATAGCCTATCTTTCAGTGATGGGTCATTTCTGCACAGAGATGAAAGTATCGTCTCTTCATAATCTAATGAAAAAACAATGGTTAATACCACTAAATTCCATTCTTTTTTGTTGTGATTGGATATGCACATGAATGACTTTTTTAATTTACATTGTTACTATGAATGTTGTTAAAAAATCAAATTATTTTCTCATTTTGATTTTGTCCGTCACACTTTTTGTGAAATTGTTTGTGTAATTATTTTGTGTTTTCCTCCTTCTGCGAAGATTATTACTAATTGTTTAATGTCAAATTTCTTAATTAGTCTTTTTTTTAGCTTTGGGTTAATTGATTATGTGTTGAGAATTTGATGAAGTTGTCAACACTAAAAAAAACATATAGCCAATATTTCAATGATGGGTCATTTTTGCACAGATATGAAAGTATCCTCTCTTCATAATCTAATGAAAAAACAATGGTTAGTACCACTAAATTCCACTCTTTTTTGTTCTGATTGGATATGCACATGAATGACTTTTTGAATCTACATTGTTAGTATCAATGTTGTTAAAAAATCAAATTATTTTCTCATTTTGATTTTGTCCGTCATACTTTTTATGAAATTGTTTGTGTAATTATTTTGTGTTTTCCTCCTTCTGTGAAGATTATTACTAATTGTTTAATGTCGAATTTCTTAATTAGTCTTTTTTTTTAGCTTTGGGTTAATTGATTATGTGCTGAGAATTTGATGAAGTTGTCAACACTAAAAAAAACATATAGCCTATATTTTAAAGATGGGTCATTTCTGCACAGATATGAAAGTATCCTGTCTTCATAATCTAATGAAAAAACAAAGGTTAATACAACTAAATTCCACGCTTTTTTGTTGTGATTTGATATGCACATGAATGACTTTTTGAATCTACATTGTTAGTATCGATGTTGTTAAAAAATCAAATTATTTTCTCATTTTGATTTTGTCCGTCATACTTTTTGTGAAATTGTTTGTGTAATTATTTTGTGTTTTCCTCCTTCTGTCAAGATTATTACTAATTGTTTAATGTCGAATTTCTTAATTAGTCTTTTTTTTAGCTTTGGGTTAATTGATTATGTGTTGAGAATTTGATGAAGTTGTCAACACTAAAAAAAACATATAGCCTATCTTTCAGTGATGGGTCATTTCTGCACAGAGATGAAAGTATCGTCTCTTCATAATCTAATGAAAAAACAATGGTTAATACCACTAAATTCCATTCTTTTTTGTTGTGATTGGATATGCACATGAATGACTTTTTTAATTTACATTGTTAGTATGAATGTTGTTAAAAAATCAAATTATTTTCTCATTTTGATTTTGTCCGTCATACTTTTTGTGAAATTGTTTGTGTAATTATTTTGTGTTTTCCTCCTTCTGTCAAGGTTATTACTAATTGTTTAATGTCGAATTTCTTAATTAGTCTTTTTTTTAGCTTTGGGTTAATTGATTATGTGTTAAGAATTTGATGAAGTTGTCAACACTAAAAAAAACATGTAGCCTATCTTTCAAAGATGGGTCATTTCTGCAAAGATATGAAAGTATCCTATCTTCATAATCTAATGAAAAAACAATGGTTAATACAACTAAATTCCACGCTTTTTTGTTGTGATTTGATATGCACATGAATGACTTTTTGAATCTACATTGTTAGTATCGATGTTGTTAAAAAATCAAATTATTTTCTCATTTTGATTTTGTCCATCATACTTTTTGTGAAATTGTTTGTGAAATTATTTTGTGTTTTCCTCCTTCTGTCAAGAGTATTACTAATTGTTTAATGTCAAATTTCTTAATTAGTCTTGTTTTTAGCTTTGGGTTAATTGATTATGTGTTGAGAATTTGATGAAGTTGTCAACACTAAAAAAAACATGTAGCCTATCTTTCAGTGATGGGTCATTTCTGCACAGATATGAAAGTATCGTCTCTTCACAATCTAATAAAAAAACAATGGTTAATACCACTAAATTCCACTTTCTTTTGTTGTGATTGGATATGCACATGAATGACTTTTTGAATCTACATTGTTAGTATCAATGTTGTTAAAAAATCAAATTATTTTCTCATTTTGATTTTGTCCGTCATACTTTTTATGAAATTGTTTGTGTAATTATTTTGTGTTTTCCTCCTTCGGTGAAGATTATTACTAATTGTTTAATGTCAAATTTCTTAATTAGTCTTTTTTTTAGCTTTGGGTTAATTGATTATGTGTTGAGAATTTGATGAAGTTGTCAACACTAAAAAAAACATATAGCCTATATTTCAATGGTGGGTCATTTCTGCACAGATATGAAAGTATCCTCTCTTCATAATCTAATGAAAAAACAATAATTAATACCACTAAATTCCACTTTTTTTTGTTATGATTGGATATGCACATGAATGACTTTTCGAATCTACATTGTTGGTATCAATGTTATTAAAAAAGCAAATTATTTTCTCATTTTGATTTTGTCTGTAATAACTCTTATGAAATTGTTTGCATAATTATTTTTGTTTTTTTCTCCTTCAGTGAAGATTATTACTACTTTTTAATGTCAAATTTCTTAATTAGTCTTTTTTTTAGCTTTGGGTTAATTGATTATGTGTTGAGAATTTGATGAAGTTGTCAACACTAAAAAAAACATGTAGCCTATCTTTCAGTGATGGGTCATTTCTGCACAGATATGAAAGTATCGTCTCTTCACAATCTAATAAAAAAACAATGGTTAATACCACTAAATTCCACTTTCTTTTGTTGTGATTGGATATGCACATGAATGACTTTTTGAATCTACATTGTTGGTATCAATGTTGTTAAAAAATAAAATTATTTTCTCATTTTGATTTTGTCCGTCATACTTTTTATGAAATTGTTTGTGTAATTATTTTGTGTTTTCCTCCTTCGGTGAAGATTATTACTAATTGTTTAATGTCAAATTTCTTAATTAGTCTTTTTTTTAGCTTTGGGTTAATTGATTATGTGTTGAGAATTTGATGAAGTTGTCAACACTAAAAAAAACATATAGCCTATATTTCAATGGTGGGTCATTTCTGCACAGATATGAAAGTATCCTCTCTTCATAATCTAATGAAAAAACAATAATTAATACCACTAAATTCCACTTTTTTTTGTTATGATTGGATATGCACATGAATGACTTTTCGAATCTACATTGTTGGTATCAATGTTATTAAAAAAGCAAATTATTTTCTCATTTTGATTTTGTCTGTAATAACTCTTATGAAATTGTTTGCATAATTATTTTTGTTTTTTTCTCCTTCAGTGAAGATTATTACTACTTTTTAATGTCAAATTTCTTAATTAGTCTTTTTTTTAGCTTTGGGTTAATTGATTATGTGTTCAGAATTTGATGAAGTTGTCAACACTAAAAAAAACATATAGCCAATATTTGAATGATGGGTCATTTTTGCACAGATATGAAAGTATCCTCTCTTCATAATCTAATGAAAAAACAATGGTTAATACCACTAAATTCCATTCTTTTTTGTTGTGATTGGATATGCACATGAATGACTTTTTTAATTTACATTGTTAGTATGAATGTTGTTAAAAAATCAAATTACTTTATCATTTTGATTTTGTCCGTCACAGTTTTTGTGAATTTGTTTGTGTAATTATTTTGTGCTTTCCTCCTTCTGTGAAGATTATCACTAATTGTTTAATGTCAAATTTCTTAATTAGTCTTTTTATTAGCTTTGGGTTAATTGATTATGTGTTGAGAATTTGATGAAGTTGTCAACACTAAAAAAAACATATAGCCAATATTTGAATGATGGGTCATTTTTGCACAGATATGAAAGTATCCTCTCTTCATAATCTAATGAAAAAACAATGGTTAATACCACTAAATTCCACTCTCTTTTGTTGTGATTGGATATGCACATGAATGACTTTTTGAATCTACATTGTTAGTATCAATGTTGTTAAAAAATCAAATTATTTTCTCATTTTGATTTTGTCCGTCATACTTTTTATGAAATTGTTTGTGTAATTATTTTGTTTTTTCTCCTTCAGTGAAGATTATTACAAATATTTAATGTCAAATTTATTAATTAGTCTTTTTTTTAGCTTTGGGTTAATTGATTATGTGTTGAGAATTTGATGAAGTTGTCAACACTAAAAAAAATATATAGCCTATATGTCAATGATGGGTCATTTCTGCACAGATATGAAAGTATCCTTTCTTCATAATCTAATGAAAAAACAATGGTTAATACCACTAAATTCCACTCTTTTTTGTTATGATTGGATATGCACATGAATGACTTTTTGAATCTACATTGTTGGTATCAATGTTATTAAAAAATCGTATTATTTTCTTATTTTTATTTTATCCGTCATACTTCTTATGAAATTGTTGGTGTAATTATTTTCTGTTTTCCTCCTTTAGTGAAGATTATTACTAATTGTTTAATGTCGAATTTCTTAATTAGTCTTTTTTTTAGCTTTGGGTTAATTGATTATGTGTTGAGAATTTTATGCAGTTGTCAACACTAAAAAAAACATATAGCCGATATTTCAATTGATAGGCCATCTCTGCACAAATATGAAAGTATCCCCTCTACATAATCTAACGAAGAAACACTGGTTAATACCACTAAATTCCACTATTTTTTGTTGTGATTGGATATGCACATGAATGACTTTTTGAATCTACATTGTTAGTATCGATGTTGCTAAAAAATCAAATTATTTTCTCATTTTGATTTTGTCCGTCATACTTTTTGTGAAATTGTTTGCGTAATTATTTTGTGGTTTCCTCCTTCTGTCAAGATTATTACTAATTGTTTAATGTCGAATTTCTTAATTAGTCTTTTTTTTAGCTTTGGGTCAATTGATTATGTGTTGAGAATTTGATGAAGTTGTCAACACTAAAAAAAACATATAGCCAATATTTCAATGATGGGTCATTTTTGCACAAATATGAAAGTATCCTCTCTTCATAATCTAATGAAAAAACAATGGTTAGTACCACTAAATTCCACTCTTTTTTGTTCTGATTGGATATGCACATGAATGACTTTTTGAATCTACATTGTTAGTATCAATGTTGTTAAAAAATCAAATTATTTTCTCATTTTGATTTTGTCCGTCATACTTTTTATGAAATTGTTTGCGTAATTATTTTGTGTTTTCCTCCTTCTGTGAAGATTATTACTAATTGTTTAATGTCGAATTTCTTAATTAGTCTTTTTTTTTTAGCTTTGGGTTAATTGATTATGTGTTGAGAATTTGATGAAGTTGTCAACACTAAAAAAACATATAGCCTATATTTCAATGATGGGTCATTTCTGCACAGATATGAAAGTATCCTCTCTTCATAATCTAATGAAAAAACAATGGTTAATATCACTAAATTCCACTCTTTTTTGTTATGATTGGATATGCACATGAATGACTTTTCGAATCTACATTGTTGGTATCAATGTTATTAAAAAATCAAATTATTTTCTCATTTTGGTTTTGTCCGTCATAACTCTTATGAAATTGTTTCCGTAAATATTTTTGTTTTTTTCTCGTTCAGTGAAGATTATTACTAATTTTTAATGTCAAATTTCTTAATTAGTCTTTTTTTTAGCTTTGGGTTAGTTGATTTTGTGTTGAGAATTTGATGAAGTGGTCAACACTAAAAAAAATATATAGCCTATATTTCAATTATGGGCCATTTCTGCACAGATATGAAAGTATCCTCTCTTCATAATCTAATGAAAAAACAATGGTTAATACCACTAAATTCCACTCTTTTTTGTTATGATTGGATATGCACATGAATGACTTTTTGAATCTACATTGTATGTATCAATGTTATTAAAAAATCAGATTATTTTCTTATTTTGATTTTATCCGTCGTACTTCTTATGAAATTGTTAGTGTAATTATTTTCTGTTTTCCTCCTTTAGTGAAGATTATTACTAATTGTTTAATGTCGAATTTCTTAATTAGTCTTTTTCTTTAGCTTTGGGTTAATTGATTATGTGTTGAGAATTTTATGAAGTTGTCAACACTAAAAAAAACATATAGCCGATATTTCAATTGATAGGCCATCTCTGCACAAATATGAAAGTATCCCCTCTACATAATCTAACGAAGAAACAATGGTTAATACCACTAAATTCCACTCTTTTTTGTTGTGATTGCATATGCACATGAATGACTTTTTGAATCTACATTGTTAGTATCGATGTTGTTAAAAAATCAAATTATTTTCTCATTTTGATTTTGTCCGTCGTACTTTTTGTGAAATTATTTGTGTAATTATTTTGTGTTTTCCTCCTTCTGTCAAGATTATTACTAATTGTTTAATGTCGAATTTCTTAATTAGTCTTTTTTTTAGCTTTGCGTTAATTGATTATGTGTTGAGAATTTGATGAAGTTGTCAACACTAAAAAAAACATGTAGCCTATCTTTCAAAGATGGGTCATTCTTGCACAGATATGAAAGTATCCTGTCTTCATAATCTAATGAAAAAACAATGGTTAATACAACTAAATTCCACGCTTTTTTGTTGTGATTTGATATGCACATGAATGACTTTTTGAATCTACATTGTTAGTATGAATGTTGTTAAAAAATCAAATTATTTTCTCATTTTGATTTTGTCCGTCACAGTTTTTGTGAATTTGTTTGTGTAATTATTTTGTGTTTTCCTCCTTCTGTGAAGATTATCACTAATTGTTTAATGTCAAATTTCTTAATTAGTCTTTTTATTAGCTTTGGGTTAATTGATTATGTGTTGAGAATTTGATGAAGTTGTCAACACTAAAAAAAACATATAGCCAATATTTGAATGATGGGTCATTTTTGCACAGATATGAAAGTATCCTCTCTTCATAATCTAATGAAAAAACAATGGTTAATACCACTAAATTCCATTCTTTTTTGTTGTGATTGGATATGCACATGAATGACTTTTTTAATTTACATTGTTAGTATGAATGTTGTTAAAAAATCAAATTATTTTCTCATTTTGATTTTGTTCGTCATACTTTTTATGAAATTGTTTGTGTAATTATTTTGTGTTTTCCTCCTTCTGTGAAGATTATTACTAATTGTTTAATGTCAAATTTCTTAATTAGTCTTTTTTTTTAGCTTTGGGTTAATTGATTATGTGTTGAGAATTTGATGAAGTTTACAACACTAAAAAAAACATATAGCCTATATTTCAATGATGGGTCATTTCTGCACAGATATGAAAGTATCCTCTCTTCATAATCTAATGAAAAAACAATGATTAATACCACTAAATTCCACTCTTTTTTGTTATGATTGGATATGCACATGAATGACTTTTCGAATCTACATTGTTGGTATCAATGTTATTAAAAAATCAAATTATTTTCTCATTTTGATTTTGTCCGTCATAACTCTTATGAAATTGTTTGCGTAATTATTTTTGTTTTTTTCTCCTTCAGTGAAGATTATTACAAATTTTTAATGTCAAATTTCTTAATTAGTCTTTTCTTTAGCTTTGGGTTAATTGATTATGTGTTGAGAATTTGATGAAGTTGTCAACACTAAAAAAAATATATAGCCTATATGTCAATGATGGGTCATTTCTGCACAGAGATGAAAGTATCGTCTCTTCATAATCTAGTGAAAAAACAATGGTTAATACCACTAAATTCCATTCTTTTTTGTTGTGATTGGATATGCACATGAATGACTTTTTTAATTTACATTGTTAGTATGAATGTTGTTAAAAAATCAAATTATTTTCTCATTTTGATTTTGTCCGTCATACTTTTTGTGAAATTGTTTGTGTAATTATTTTGTGTTTTCCTCCTTCTGTCAAGATTATTACTAATTGTTTAATGTCGAATTTCTTAATTAGTCTTTTTTTTAGCTTTGGGTTAATTGATTATGTGTTGAGAATTTGATGAAGTTTACAACACTAAAAAAAACATATAGCCTATCTTTCAGTGATGGGTCATTTCTGCACAGAGACGAAAGTATCGTCTCTTCATAATCTAATGAAAAAACAATGGTTAATACCACTAAATTCCATTCTTTTTTGTTGTGATTGGATATGCACATGAATGACTTTTTTAATTTACATTGTTAGTATGAATGTTGTTAAAAAATCAAATTATTTTCTCATTTTGATTTTGTCCGTCATACTTTTTGTGAAAATATTTGTGTAATTATTTTGTGTTTTCCTCCTTCTGTCAAGATTATTACTAATTGTTTAATGTCGAATTTCTTAATTAGTCTTTTTTTTAGCTTTGGGTTAATTGATTATGTGTTGAGAATTTGATGAAGTTGTCAACACTAAAAAAAACATATAGCCTATCTTTCAGTGATGGGTCATTTCTGCACAGAGATGAAAGTATCGTCTCTTCATAATCTAATGAAAAAACAATGGTTAATACCACTAAATTCCATTCTTTTTTGTTGTGATTGGATATGCACATGAATGACTTTTTTAATTTACATTGTTACTATGAATGATGTTAAAAAATCAAATTATTTTCTCATTTTGATTTTGTCCGTCATACTTTTTGTGAAATTGTTTGTGTAATTATTTTGTGTTTTCCTCCTTCTGTCAAGATTATTACTAATTGTTTAATGTCGAATTTCTTAATTAGTCTTTTTTTTAGCTTTGGGTTAATTGATTATGTGTTGAGAATTTTATGAAGTTTACAACACTAAAAAAAACATATAGCCTATCTTTCAGTGATGGGTCATTTCTGCACAGAGATGAAAGTATCGTCTCTTCATAATCTAATGAAAAAACAATGGTTAATACCACTAAATTCCACTCTTTTTTGTTGTGATTGGATATGTACATGAATGACTTTTTGAATCTACATTGTTAGTATCGATGTTGTTAAAAAATCAAATTATTTTTTCTCATTTTGATTTTGTCCGTCATACTTTTTGTGAAATTGTTTGTGTAATTATTTTGTGTTTTCCTCCTTCTGTCAAGATTATTACTAATTGTTTAATATCGAATTTCTTAATTAGTCTTTTTTTTAGCTTTGGGTTAATTGATTATGTGTTGAGAAATTGATGAAGTTGTCAACACTAAAAAAAACATATAGCCTATCTTTCAGTGATGGGTCATTTCTGCACAGAGATGAAAGTATCGTCTCTTCATAATCTAATGAAAAAACAATGGTTAATACCACTAAATTCCATTCTTTTTTGTTGTGATTGGATATGCACATGAATGACTTTTTTAATTTACATTGTTACTATGAATGTTGTTAAAAAATCAAATTATTTTCTCATTTTGATTTTGTCCATCACACTTTTTGTGAAATTGTTTGTGTAATTATTTTGTGTTTTCCTCCTTCTGCGAAGATTATTACTAATTGTTTAATGTCAAATTTCTTAATTAGTCTTTTTTTTAGCTTTGGGTTAATTGATTATGTGTTGAGAATTTGATGAAGTTGTCAACACTAAAAAAAACATATAGCCAATATTTCAATGATGGGTCATTTTTGCACAGATATGAAAGTATCCTCTCTTCATAATCTAATGAAAAAACAATGGTTAGTACCACTAAATTCCACTCTTTTTTGTTCTGATTGGATATGCACATGAATGACTTTTTGAATCTACATTGTTCGTATCAATGTTGTTAAAAAATCAAATTATTTTCTCATTTTGGTTTTGTCCGTCATAACTCTTATGAAATTGTTTGCGTAATTATTTTTGTTTTTTTCTCGTTCAGTGAAGATTATTACTAATTTTTAATGTCAAATTTCTTAATTAGTCTTTTTTTTAGCTTTGGGTTAGTTGATTATGTGTTGAAAATTTGATGAACTGGTCAACACTAAAAAAAATATATAGCCTATATTTCAGTGATGGGTCATTTCTGCACAGATATGAAAGTATCCTCTCTTCATAATCTAATGAAAAAACAATGGTTAATACCACTAAATTCCACTCTTTTTTGTTATGATTGGATATGCACATGAATGACTTTTTGAATCTACATTGTTGGTATCAATGTTATTAAAAAATCGGATTATTTTCTTATTTTGATTTTATCCGTCGTACTTCTTATGAAATTGTTAGTGTAATTATTTTCTGTTTTCCTCCTTTAGTGAAGATTATTACTAATTGTTTAATGTCGAATTTCTTAATTAGTCTTTTTTTTTAGCTTTGGGTTAATTGATTATGTGTTGAGAATTTTATGCAGTTGTCAACACTAAAAAAAAACATATAGCCGATATTTCAATTGATATGCCATCTCTGCACAAATATGAAAGTATCCCCTCTACATAATCTAACGAAGAAACAATGGTTAATACCACTAAATTCCACTATTTTTTGTTGTGATTGGATATGCACATGAATGACTTTTTGAATCTACATTGTTAGTATCGATGTTGTTAAAAAATCAAATTATTTTCTCATTTTGATTTTGTCCATCGTACTTTTTGTGAAATTGTTTGTGTAATTATTTTGTGTTTTCCTCCTTCTGTCAAGATTATTACTAATTGTTTAATGTCAAATTTCTTAATTAGTCTTTTTTTTAGCTTTGGGTTAATTGATTATGTGTTGAGAATTTGATGAAGTTGTCAACACTAAAAAAAACATATAGCTTATCTTTCAGTGATGGGTCATTTCTGCACAGATATGAAAGTATCGTCTCTTCATAATCTAATGAAAAAACAATGGTTAATACCACTAAATTCCATTCTTTTTTGTTGTGATTGGATATGCACATGAATGACTTTTTTAATTTACATTGTTAGTATGAATGTTGTTAAAAAATCAAATTATTTTCTCATTTTGATTTTGTCCGTCACAGTTTTTGTGAAATTGTTTGTGTAATTATTTTGTGTTTTCCTCCTTCTGTGAAGATTATCACTAATTGTTTAATGTCAAATTTCTTAATTAGTCTTTTTTTTAGCTTTGGGTTAATTGATTATGTGTTGAGAATTTGATGAAGTTGTCAACACTAAAAAAAACATATAGCCAATATTTCAATGATGGGTCATTTCTGCACAGATATGAAAGTATCCCTTCTTCATAATCTAATGAAAAAACAATGGTTAATACCACTAAATTCCACTCTTTTTTGTTATGATTGGATATGCACATGAATGACTTTTTGAATCTACATTGTTGGTATCAATGTTGTTAAAAAATCGGATTATTGTCTTATTTTGATTTTATCCGTCATACTTCTTATGAAATTGTTGGTGTAATTATTTTCTGTTTTCCTCCTTTAGTGAAGATTATTACTCATTGTTTAATGTCGAAATTCTTAATTAGTCTTTTTTTTTGGCTTTGGGTTAATTGAGTATGTGTTGAGAATTTTATGAAGTTGTCAACACTAAAAAAAACATATAGCCGATATTTCAATTGATAGGCCATCTCTGCACAAATATGAAAGTATCCCCTCTACATAATCTAACGAAGAAACAATGGTTAATACCATTAAATTCCACTCTTTTTTGTTGTGATTGGATATGCACATGAATGACTTTTTGAATCTACATTGTTAGTATCGATGTTGTTAAAAAATCAAATTATTTTCTCATTTTGATTTTGTCCGTCGTACTTTTTGTGAAATTGTTTGTGTAATTATTTTGTGTTTTCCTCCTTCTGTCAAGATTAATACTAATTGTTTAATGTCGAGTTTCCTAATTAGTCTTTTTTTTAGCTTTTGGTTAATTGATTATGTGTTGAGAATTTGATGAAGTTGTCAACACTAAAAAAACATATAGCCTATCTTTCAGTGATGGCTAATTTCTGCACAGAGATGAAAGTATCGTCTCTTCATAATCTAATGAAAAAACAATGGTTAATACCACTAAATTCCATTCTTTTTTGTTGTGATTGGATATGCACATGAATGACTTTTTGAATCTACATTGTTAGTATCGATGTTGTTAAAAAATCAAATTATTTTCTCATTTTGATTTTGTCCGTCATACTTTTTGTGAAATTGTTTGGGTAATTATTTTGTGTTTTCCTCCTTCTGCCAATATTATTACTAATTGTTTAATGTCGAATTTCTTAATTAGTCTTTTTTTTTAGCTTTGGGTTAATTGATTATGTGTTGAGAATTTGATGAAGTTGTCAACACTAAAAAAAACATATAGCCTATCTTTCCTTGATGGGTCATTTCTGCACAGAGATGAAAGTATCGTCTCTTCATAATCTAATGAAAAAACAATGGTTAATACCACTAAATTGCATTCTTTTTTGTTGTGATTGGATATGCACATGAATGACTTTTTTAATTTACATTGTTAGTATGAATGTTGTTAAAAAATCAATTTATTTTCTTATTTTGATTTTGTCTGTCACACTTTTTGTGAAATTGTTTGTGTAATTATTTTGTGTTTTCCTCCTTTAGTGAAGATTATTACTAATTGTTTAATGTCGAATTTCTTAATTAGTCTTTTTTTTTTAGCTTTGGGTTAGTTGATTATGTGTTGAGAATTTTATGAAGTTGTCAACACTAAAAAAATATATAGCCGATATTTCAATTGATAGGCCATCTCTGCACAAATATGAAAGTATCCCCTCCACATAATCTAACGAAGAAACAATGGTTAATACCACTAAATTCCACTCTTTTTTGTTGTGATTGGATATGTACATGAATGACTTTTTGAATCTACATTGTTAGTATCGATGTTGTTAAAAAATCAAATTATTTTCTCATTTTGATTTTGTCCGTCGTACTTTTTGTGAAATTGTTTGTGTAATTATTTTGTGTTTTCCTCCTTCTATCAAGATTATTACTAATTGTTTAATGTCGAATTTCTTAATTAGTCTTTTTTTTTTAGCTTTGGGTTAATTGATTATGTGTTGAGAATTTGATGAAGTTGTGAACACTAAAAAAAACATATAGCCAATATTTCAATGATGGGTCATTTTTGGACAGATATGAAAGTATCCTCTCTTCATAATCTAATGAAAAAACAATGGTTAATACCACTAAATTCCATTCTTTTTTGTTGTGATTGGATATGGACATGAATGACTTTTTGAATCTACATTGTTGGTATCAATGTTATTAAAAAATCGGATTATTTTCTTATTTTGATTTTATCCGTCATACGTCTTATGAAATTGTTGGTGTAATTATTTTCTGTTTTCCTCCTTTAGTGAAGATTATTACTAATTGTTTAATGTCGAATTTCTTAATTAGTCGTTTTTTTTAGCTTTGGGTTAATTGATTATGTGTTGAGAATTTTATGAAGTTGTCAACACTAAAAAAAACATATAGCCGATATTTCAATTGATAGGCCATCTCTGCACAAATATGAAAGTATCCCCTCTACATAATCTAACGAAGAAACAATTGTTAATACCACTAAATTCCACTCTTTTTTGTTGTGATTGGATATGCACATGAATGACTTTTTGAATCTACATTGTTAGTATCAATGTTGTTAAAAAATCAAATTATTTTCTCATTTTGATTTTGTCCGTCATACTTTTTGTGAAATTGTTTGTGTAATTATTTTGTGTTTTCCTCCTTCTGTCAAGATTATTACTAATTGTTTAATGTCGAATTTCTTAATTAGTCTTTTTTTTTAGCTTTGGGTTAATTGATTATGTGTTGAGAATTTGATGAAGTTGTCAACACTAAAAAAAACATATAGCCTATATTTCAATGATGGGTCATTTCTGCACAGATATGAAAGTATCGTCTCTTCATAATCTAATGAAAAAACAATGGTTAATACCACTAAATTCCATTCTTTTTTGTTGTGATTGCATATGCACATGAATGACTTGTTTAATTTACATTGTTAGTATGATTGTTGTTAAAAAATCAAATTATTTTCTCATTTTGATTTTGTCCATCATACTTTTTGTGAAATTATTTGTGTAATTATTTTGTGTTTTCCTCCTTCTGTGAAGATTATTACTAATTGTTTAATGTCAAATTTCTTAATTAGTCTTTTTTTTAGCTTTGGCTTAATTGATTATGTGTTGAGAATTTGATGCAGTTGTCAACACTAAAAAAACATATAGCCAATATTTCAATGATAGGTCATTTCTGCACAGATATGAAAGTATCCTCTCTTCATAATCTAATGAAAAAACAATGGTTCATACCACTAAATTCCACTCTTTTTTGTTATGAATGGATATGCATATGAATGACCTTTTGAATCTACATTGTTAGTATCAATGTTGTTAAACAATCAAATTATTTTCTAATTTTTATTTGGTCCGTCATACTTTTTGTGAAATTGTTTGTGTAATTATTTTGTGTTTTCCTCCTTCTGTGAAGATTATTACTAATTGTTTAATGTCGAATTTCTTAAGTAGTCTTTTTTTTGAGATTTGGGTTAATTGATTATGTGTTGAGAATTTGATGAAGTTGTCAGCACCAAAAAAACATATAGCCTATATTTCAGTGATGGGTCATTTCTGCAAAGATATGAAAGTATCCTCTCTTCATAATCCAATGAAAAACAATGGTTAATACCACTAAATTCCATTCTTTTTTGTTGTGATTGGATATGCACATGAATGACTTTTTTAATTTACATTGTTAGTATGAATGTTGTTAAAAAATCAAATTATTTTCTCATTTTGATTTTGTCCGTCACACTTTTTGTGAAATTGTTTGTGTAAATATTTTGTGTTTTCCTCCTTCTGTGAAGATTATTACTAATTGTTTAATGTCGAATTTCTTAATTACTCTTTTTTTTAGCTTTGGGTTAATTGATTATGTGTTGAGAATTTGATGAAGTTGTCAACACTAAAAAAAACATATAGCCTATATTTCAATGATGGGTCATTTCTGCACAGATATGAAAGTATCGTCTCTTCATAATCTAATGAAAAAACAATGGTTAATACCACTAAATTCCATTCTTTTTTGTTGTGATTGGATATGCACATGAATGACTTGTTTAATTTACATTGTTAGTATGATTGTTGTTAAAAAATCAAATTATTTTCTCATTTTGATTTTGTCCATCATACTTTTTGTGAAATTGTTTGTGTAATTATTTTGTGTTTTCCTCCTTATGTGAATATTATTACTAATTGTTTAATGTCAAATTTCTTAATTAGTCTTTTTTTTAGCTTTGGGTTAATTGATTATATGTTGAGAATTTGATGCAGTTGTCAACACTAAAAAAAACATATAGTCAATATTTCAATGATGGGTCATTTTTGCACGGATATGAAAGTATCCTCTCTTCATAATCTAATGAAAAAACAATGGTTAATAGCACTAAATTCCACTCTTTTTTGTTGTGATTGGATATGCACATGAATGACTTTTTGACTCTACATTGTTAGTATCAATGTTGTTAAAAAATCAAATTATTTTCTCATTTTGATTTTGTCCGTCATACTTTTTATGAAATTGTTTGTGTAATTATTTTGTGTTTTCCTCCTTCTGTGAAGATCAATAATAATTGTTTAATGTCAAATTTCTTAATTAATCTTTTTTTTTAGCTTTGGGTTAATTGATTATGTGTTGAGAATTTTATAAAGTTGTCAACACTAAAAAAAACATGTGGCCTATATTTCAATGATGGGTCATTTCTGCACAGGTATGAAAGTATCTCTTTTCATAATCTAATCCAAAAAAAATTGTTACTACCACTAAATTCCACTCTTTTTTGTTATGATTGGATACGCACATGAATGACTTTTTCAATCTACATTGTTAGTATCAATGTTGTTAAAAAATCAAATTATTTTCTCATTTTTGATTTTGTCTGTCATACTTCTTATGAAATTGTTTCTGTAATTATTTTGTGTTTTCCTCCTTCAGTGAAGATTATTACTAATTGTTTAATGTCAAATTTCTTAATTAGTCTTTTTTTTAGCTTTAGGTTAATGGATAATGTATTGAGAATCTTATGAAGTAGTCAACACGAAAAAACATTCAACCAATAATTCAATAATGGGCTATCTCTGCACAAATATGAAAGTATCACCTCTTCATAATCTAATTAAGAAACAATGTTTAATAACACTAACATCCCTTTTTTTTGTTGTGATTGGATATGCACATGAATGAATTTTTGAATCTACATTGTTAGTATAAATGTTGTTAAAAAATCAAATTATTTTCCCATTTTTATATTGTCCGTCATAACTCTTATGAAATTGTTTGTGTAATTATTTTTGTTTTTTCTCCTTCAGTCAAGATTATTTCTAATTGTCTAATGTCATATTTCTTAATTAGTCTTTTTTTTAGCTTTGGGTTTATTGATTATGTGTTGAGAATTTTATAAAGTTGTCAACACTAATAAAACATATAGCCTATATTTCAGTGATGGGTCATTTCTGCAAAGATATGAAAGTATCCTTTCTTCATAATCCAATGAAAAAACAATGGTAAATACCAAAAATTCAACTTTTTTTTGTTGTGCTTGGATATGCACATGAATGACTTTTTGACTCTACATTGTTAGTATCAATGTTGTTAAAAAATCAAATTATTTTCTCATTTTGATTTTGTCCGTCATACTTTTTATGAAATTGTTTGCGTAATTATTTTGTGTTTTCCTCCTTCTGTGAAGATTAATAATAATTGTTCAATGTCAAATTTCTTAATTAATCTTTTTTTTAGCTTTGAGTTAATTGATTATGTGTTGAGAATTTTATAGAGTCGTCAACAATAAAAAAACATATACCCTATATTTTAGTGATGGGTCATTTCTGAAAAAATATGAAAGTATCCTCTCTTCATAATCCAATGAAAAAACAATGGTTAATACCAAAAATTCAACTTTTTTTTGTTGTGATTGGATATGCACATGAATGACTTTTTGACTCTACATTGTTACTATCAATGTTAAAAAATCAAATTATTTTCTCATTTTGATTTTGTCCGTCATACTTTTTATGACATTGTTTGTGTAATTATTTTGTGTTTTCCTCCTTCTGTGAAGATTAATACTAATTGTTTAATGTCAAATTTCTTAATTAATCTTTTTTTTAGCTTTGGGTTAATTGATTATGTGTTGAGAATTTTATAAAGTTGTCAACACTAAAAAAACATATAGCCTATATTTCAGTGATGGGTCATTTCTGAAAAAATATGAAAGTATCCTCTCTTAATAATCCAATGAAAAAACAATGGTTAATACCAAAAATTCAACTTTTTTTTGTTGTGATTGGATATGCACATGAATGACTTCTTGACTCTACATTGTTAGTATCAATGTTGTTGAAAAATCAAATTATTTTCTCATTTTGATTTTGTCCGTCATACTTTTTATGAAATTGTTTGTGTAACTATTTTGTGTTTTCCTCCTTCTGTGAAGATTATTACTAATTGTTTAATGTCAAATTTCTTAATTAGTCTTTTTTTTAGCTTTGGGTTAATTGATTATGTGTTGAGAATTTGATGCAGTTGTCAACACTAAAAAAAACATATAGCCAATATTTCAATGATGGGTCATTTTTGCACAGATATGAAAGTATCCTCTCTTCATAATCTAATGAAAAAACAATGGTTAATAGCACTAAATTCCACTCTTTTTTGTTGTGATTGGATATGCACATGAATGACTTTTTGAATCTACATTGTTAGTATCGATGTTGTTAAAAAATAAAATTATTTTCTCATTTTGATTTTGTCCGTCATACTTTTTGTGAAATTGTTTGTGTAATTATTTTGTGTTTTCCTCCTTCTGTGAAGATTATTACTAATTGTTTAATGTCGAATTTGTTAAGTACTCTTTTTTTTAGCTTTCGGTTAATTGATTATGTTTTGAGAATTTGATGAAGTTGTCAGCACTTAAAAAACATATAGCCTATATTTCAGTGATGGGTCATTTCTGCAAAGATATGAAAGTATCCTCTCTTCATAATCCAATGAAAAAACAATGGTTAATACCAAAAATTCAACTTTTTTTTGTTGTGATTGGATATGCACATGAATGACTTTTTGACTCTACATTGTTAGTATCAATGTTGTTAAAAAATCAAATTATTTTCTCATTTTGATTTTGTCCGTCATACTTTTTATGAAATTGTTTGTGTAATTATTTTGTGTTTTCCTCCTTCTGTGAAGATCAATACTAATTGTTTAATGTCAAATTTCTTAATTAATCTTTTTTTTTAGCTTTGGGTTAATTGATTATGTGTTGAGAATTTTATAAAGTTGTCAACACTAAAAAAAACATGTGGCCTATATTTCAATGATGGGTCATTTATGCACAGGTATGAAAGTATCTCTTTTCATAATCTAATCCAAAAAAAATTGTTACAACCACTAAATTCCACTCTTTTTTGTTATGATTGGATACGCACATGAATGACTTTTTCAATCTACATTGTTAGTATCAATGTTGTTAAAAAATCAAATTATTTTCTCATTTTTGATTTTGTCTGTCATACTTCTTATGAAATTGTTTCTGTAATTATTTTGTGTTTTCCTCCTTCAGTGAAGATTATTACTAATTGTTTAATGTCAAATTTCTGAATTAGTCTTTTTTTTAGCTTTAGGTTAATGGATAATGTATTGAGAATCTTATGAAGTTGTCAACACGAAAAAACATTCAACCAATAATTCAATAATGGGCTATCTCTGCACAAATATGAAAGTATCACCTCTTCATAATCTAATTAAGAAACAATGTTTAATAACACTAACATCCCTTTTTTTTGTTGTGATTGGATATGCACATGAATGAATTTTTGAATCTACATTGTTAGTATAAATGTTGTTAAAAAATCAAATTATTTTCCCATTTTTATATTGCCCGTCATAACTCTTATGAAATTGTTTGTGTAATTATTTTTGGTTTTTCTCCTTCAGTCAAGATTATTTCTAATTGTTTAATGTCATATTTCTTAATTAGTCTTTTTTTTAGCTTTGGGTTAATTGATTATGTGTTGAGAATTTTATAAAGTTGTCAACACTAATAAAACATATAGCCTATATTTTAGTGATGGGTCATTTCTGCAAAGATATGAAAGTATCCTCTCTTCATAATCCAATGAAAAAACAATGGTAAATACCAAAAATTCAATTTTTTTTTGTTGTGATTGGATATGCACATGAATGACTTTTTGACTCTACATTGTTAGTATCAATGTTGTTAAAAAATCAAATTATTTTCTCATTTTGATTTTGTCCGTCATACTTTTTATGAAATTGTTTGCGTAATTATTTTGTGTTTTCCTCCTTCTGTGAAGATTAATACTAATTGTTTAATGTCAAATTTCTTAATTAATCTTTTTTTTAGCTTTGGGTTAATTGATTATGTGTTGAGAATTTTATAAAGTCGTCAACAATAAAAAAACATATACCCTATATTTCAGTGATGGGTCATTTCTGAAAAAATATGAAAGTATCCTCTCATCATAATCCAATGAAAAAACAATGGTTAATACCAAAAATTCAACTTTTTTTTGTTGTGATTGGATATGCACATGAATGACTTTTTGACTCTACATTGTTAGTATCAATGTTAAAAAATCAAATTATTTTCTCATTTTGATTTTGTCTGTCATACTTTTTATGACATTGTTTGTGTAATTATTTTGTGTTTTCCTCCTTCTGTGAAGATTAATACTAATTGTTTAATGTCAAATTTCTTAATTAATCTTTTTTTTTAGCTTTGGGTTAATTGATTATGTGTTGAGAATTTTATAAAGTTGTCAACACTAAAAAAACATATAGCATATATTTCAGTGATGGGTCATTTCTGAAAAAATATGAAAGTATCCTCTCTTAATAATCCAATGAAAAAACAATGGTTAATACCAAAAATTCAACTTTTTTTGTTGTGATTGGATATGCACATGAATGACTTTTTGACTCTACATTGTTAGTATCAATGTTGTTAAAAAATCAAATTATCTTCTCATTTTGATTTTGTCCGTCATACTTTTTATGAAATTGTTGGTGTAATTATTTTGTGTTTTCCTCCTTCTGTGAAGATTAATACTAATTGTTTAATGTCAACTTTCTTAATTAATCTTTTTTTTTAGCTTTGGGTTAATTGATTATGTGTTGAGAATTTTATAAAGTTGTCAACACTAAAAAAACGTATAGCCTATATTTCAGTGATGGGTCATTTCTGCACAGATATGAAAGTATCCTCTCTTTATAATCCAATGAAAAAACAATGGTTAATAAAAAAAATTCCACTCTTTTTTGTTGTAATTGGATATGCACATGAATGACTTTTTGACTCTGCATTGTTAGTATCAATGTTGTTAAAAAATCAAATTATCTTCTCATTTTGATTTTGTCCGTCATACTTTTTATGAAATTGTTTGTGTAATTATTTTGTGTTTTCCTCCTTCTGTGAAGATTAATACTAATTGTTTAATGTCAAATTTCTTAATTAATCTTTTTTTTTTAGCTTTGGGTTAATTGATTATGTGTTGAGAACTTTATAAAGTTGTCAACACTAAAAATAACATGTGGCCTATATTTCAATGATGGGTCATTTCTGCACAGATATGAAATTTCATAATCTAATCCAAATAAAATTGTTACTACCACTAAATTCCACTCTTTTTTGTTGTGATTGGATACGCACATGAATGACTTTTTCAATCTACATTGTTAGTATCAATGTTGTTAAAAAATCAAATTATTTTCTCATTTTGATTTTGTCTGTCATACTTCTTATGAAATTGTTTCTGTAATTATTTTGTGTTTTCCTCCTTCAGTGATGATTATTACTAATTGTTTAATGTCAAATTTCTTAATTAGTCTTTTTTTTAGCTTTAGGTTAATGGATAATGTATTGAGAATCTTATGAAGTTGTCAACACGAAAAAACATTCAACCAATAATTCAATAATGGGTTATCTCTGCACAAATATGAAAGTATCACCTCTTCATAATGTAATTAAGAAACAATGTTTAATAACACTAACATCCCCTTTTTTTGTTGTGTTTGGATATGCACATGAATGAATTTTTGAATCTACATTGTTAGTATAAGTGGTGTTAAAAAATCAAATTATTTTCCCATTTTTATATTGTCCATCATAACTCTTATGAAATTGTTTGTGTAATTATTTTTGTTTTTTCTCCTTCAGTGAAGATTATTACTAATTGTTTAATGTCATATTTCTTAATTAGTCTTTTTTTTAGCTATGGGTTAATTGATTATGTGTTGAGAATTTTATAAAGTTGTCAACACTAAAAAAACATATAGCCTATATTTAAGTGATGGGTCATTTCTGCAAAGATATGAAAGTATCCTCTCTTCATAATCCAATGAAAAAACAATGGTAAATACCAAAAATTCAACTTTTTTTTGTTGTGATTGGATATGCACATGAATGACTTTTTGACTCTACATTGTTAGTATCAATGTTAAAAAATCAAATTATTTTCTCATTTTGATTTTGTCCGTTATACTTTTTATGAAATTGTTTGTGTAATTATTTTGTGTTTTCCTCCTTCTGTGAAGATTAATACTAATTGTTTAATGTCAAATTTCTTAATTAATCCTTTTTTTAGCTTTGGGTTAATTGATTATGTGTTGAGAATTTTATAAAGTTGTCAACACTAAAAAAACATATAGCCTATATTTCAGTGATGGGTCATTTCTGCACAGATATGAAAGTATCCTCTCTTTATAATCCAATGAAAAAACAATGGTTAATACCAAAAATTCCACTCTTTTTTGTTGTGATTGGATATGCACATGAATGACTTTTTGACTCTGCATTGTTAGTATCAATTTTGTTAAAAAATCAAATTATCTTCTCATTTTGATTTTGTCCGTCATACTTTTTATGAAATTGTTTGTGTAATTATTTTGTGTTTTCCTCCTTCTGTGAAGATTAATACTAATTGTTTAATGTCAAATTTCTTAATTAATCTTTTTTTTTTTAGCTTTGGGTTAATTGATTGTGTTGAGAATTTTATAAAGTTGTCAACACTAAAAATAACATGTGGCCTATATTTCAATGATGGGTCATTTCTGCACAGATATGAAATTTCATAATCTAATCCAAATAAAATTGTTACTACCACTAAATTCCACTCTTTTTTGTTGTGATTGGATACGCACATGAATGACTTTTTCAATCTACATTGTTAGTATCAATGTTGTTAAAACAAATTATTTTCTCATTTTGATTTTGTCTGTCATACTTCTTATGAAATTGTTTCTGTAATTATTTTGTGTTTTCCTCCTTCAGTGAAGATTATTACTAATTGTTTAATGTCAAATTTCTTAATTAGTCTTTTTTTTAGCTTTAGGTTAATTGATTATGTGTTGAGAATTTTATAAAGTTGTCAACACTAAAAAAACATATAGCCTATATTTCAGTCATGGGTCATTTCTGCAAAGATATGAAAGTATCCTCTCTTCATGATCCAATGAAAAAACAATGGTAAATACCAAAAATTCCACTCTTTTTTGTTGTGATTGGATATGCACATGAATGACTTTTTGACTCTGCATTGTTAGTATCAATGTTGTTAAAAAATCAAATTATCTTCTCATTTTGATTTTGTCCGTCATACTTTTTATGAAATTGTTTGTGTAATTATTTTGTGTTTTCCTCCTTCTGTGAAGATTAATACTAATTGTTTAATGTCAAATTTCTTAATTAATCTTTTTTTTAGCTATGGGTTAATTGATTATGTGTTGAGAATTTTATAAAGTTGTCAACACTAAAAAAACATATAGCCTATATTTCAGTGATGGGTCATTTCTGCAAAGATATGAAAGTATCCTCTCTTCATAATCCAATGAAAAAACAATGGTTAATACCAAAAATTCAACTTTTTTTTGTTGTGATTGGATATGCACATGAATGACTTCTTGACTCTACATTGTTAGTATCAATGTTGTTAAAAAATCAAATTATTTTCTCATTTTGATTTTGTCTGTCATACTTTTTATGAAATTGTTTGTGTAATTATTTTGTGTTTTCCTCCTTCTGTGAAGATTAATACTAATTGTTTAATGTCAAATTTCTTAATTAATCTTTTCCTTAGCTTTGGGTTAATTGATTATGTGTTGAGAATTATATAAAGTTGTCAACACTAAAAAAACATATAGCCTATATTTCAGTGATGGGTCATTTCTGCACAGATATGAAAGTATCCTCTCTTTATAATCCAATGAAAAAACAATGGTTAATACCAAAAATTCCACTCTTTTTTGTTGTGATTGGATATGCACATGAATGACTTTTTGACTCTGCATTGTTAGTATCAATGTTGTTAAAAAATCAAATTATCTTCTCATTTTGATTTTGTCCGTCATACTTTTTATGAAATTGTTTGTGTAATTATTTTGTGTTTTCCTCCTTCAGTGAAGATTATTACTAATTGTTTAAAGTCAAATTTCTTAATTAGTCTTTTTTTTAGCTTTGGGTTAATTGATTATGTGTTGAGAATTTTATAAAGTTCTCAACACTAAAAAAACATATAGCCCATATTTCAATGACGGGCCATTTCTGCACAGATATGAAAGTATCCCCTCTTCATAATCTAACGAAGAACCAATTGTTAATACCACTAAATACCACTCTTTTTTGTTGTGGTTGGATATGCATATGAATCACTTTTTGAATCTACATTGTTTGTATAAATGTTGTTAAAAAATCAGATTATTTTCTCATTTTGATTTTGCCCGTCATTTTTATTTTGTGTTTTCCTCCGTCAGTGAAGATTATTACAAATTGTTTAATGTCAAATTTCTTAATTAATATTTTTTTTAGCTTTGGGTTAATTGATTCTGTTTTGAGAATTTTATAAAGTTACCAACACTCAAAAAAAACATCTAGCCTATATTTCAATGATAGGTTATTTTTGCACAGATATGAATGTATCCTCTCTTCATAATCGAATGAAAAAAAAATGGTTAATACCACTAAATTCCACTCTTTTTTGTTGTGATTGGATATGCACATGAATGACTTTTTCAATCTACATTGTTAGTATCAATGTTGTTAAAAAATCAAATTATTTTCTCATTTTGATTTTGTCCGTCACACTTTTTGTGAAATTGTTTGTGTAATTATTTTTTGTTTTCCTCCTTTTGTGAAGATTATTACTAATTGTTTAATGTCAAATTTCTTAATTAGTCTTTTTTTTAGCTTTGGGTTAATTGATTATGTGTTGAGAATTTGATGAAGTTGTCAACACTAAAAAAAAACATATAGCCAATATTTCAATGATAGGTCATTTTTGCACAGATATGAAAGTATCCTCTCTTCATAATCTAATGAAAAAACAATGGTTAATACCACTAAATTCCATTCTTTTTAGTTGTGATTGGATATGCACATGAATGACTTTTTGAATCTACATTGTTAGTATCCATGTTGTTAAAAAATCAAATTATTTTCTCATTTTGATTTTGTTCGTCATACTTTTTATGAAATTGTTTGTGTAATTATTTTGTGTTTTCCTCCTTCTGTGAAGATTATTACTAATTGTTTAATGTCGATTTTCTTAATTAGTCTTTTTTTTAGCTTTGGGTTAATTGATTATGTGTTGAGAATTTGATGAAGTTGTCAACACTAAAAAAAACATATAGCCTATATTTCAATGATGGGTCATTTCTGCACAGATATGAAAGTATCCTCTCTTCATAATCTAATGAAAAAACAATGGTTAATACCACTAAATTCCACTCTTTTTTGTTATAAATGGATATGCATATGAATGACCTTTTGAATCTACATTGTTAGTATCAATGTTGTTAAACAATCAAATTATTTTCTAATTTTTATTTGGTCCGTCATAACTCTTATGAAATTGTTTGCGTAATTATTTTTTTTTTCTCCTTCAGTGAAGATTATTACTAATTGTTTAATGTCAAATTTCTTAATTAGTCTTGTTTTTAGCTTTGGGTTAATCGATTATTTGTTGAGAATTTTATGAAGTTGTCAACACTAAAAAAACATATAGCCGATATTTCAATTGATAGGCCATCTCTGCACAAATATGAAAGTATCCCCTCTACATAATCTAACGAAGAAACAATGGTTAGTACCACTAAATTCCACTCTTTTTTTTGTTATTGGATATGCACATGAATGACTTTTTGAATCTACATTGTTAGTATCGATGTTGTTAAAAAATCAAATTATTTTCTCATTTTGATTTTGTCCGTCATAACTCTTATGAAATTGTTTGCGTAATTATTTTTGTTTTTTTCTCCTTCAGTGAAGATTATTACTAATTTTTAATGTCAAATTTCTTAATTAGTCTTTTTTTTAGCTTTGGGTTAATTGATTATGTGTTGAGAATTTGATGAAGTTGTCAAAACTAAAAAAAATATATAGCCTTTATTTCAATGATGGGTCATTTCTGCACAGATATGAAAGTATCCTCTCTTCATAATCTAAGGAAAAAACAATGGTTAATACCACTAAATTCCACTCTTTTTTGTTATAAATGGATATGCATATGAATGACCTTTTGAATCTACATTGTTAGTATCAATGTTGTTAAACAATCAAATTATTTTCTAATTTTTATTTGGTCCGTCATAACTCTTATGAAATTGTTTGCGTAATTATTTTTTTTTTCTCCTTCAGTGAAGATTATTACTAATTGTTTAATGTCAAATTTCTTAATTAGTCTTGTTTTTAGCTTTGGGTTAATTGATTATGTGTTGAGAATTTGATGAAGTTGTCAACACTAAAAAAAACATATAGCCTATCTTTCAATGATGGGTCATTTCAGCACAGATATGAAAGTATCGTCTCTTCATAATCTAATGAAAAAACAATGGTTAATACCACTAAATTCCATCTTTTTTGTTGTGATTGGATATGCACATGAATGACTTGTTTAATTTACATTGTTAGTATGATTGTTGTTAAAAAATCAAATTATTTTCTCATTTTGATTTTGTCCATCATACTTTTTGTGAAATTGTTTGTGTAATTATTTTGTGTTTTCCTCCTTCTGTGAAGATTATTACTAATTGTTTAATGTCAAATTTCTTAATTAGTCTTTTTTTTAGCTTTGGGTTAATTGATTATGTGTTGAGAATTTGATGCAGTTGTCAACACTAAAAAAAACATATAGCCAATATTTCAATGATGGGTCATTTTTGCACATATATGAAAGTATCCTCTCTTCATAATCTGATGAAAAAACAATGGTTAATAACACTAAATTCCACTCTTTTTTGTTGTGATTGGGTATGCACATGAATGACTTTTTGAATCTACATTGTTAGTATCGATGTTGTTAAAAAATCAAATTATTTTCTCATTTTGATTTTCTCCGTCATACTTTTTGTGAAATTGTTTGTGTAATTAATTTGTGTTTTATTCCTTCTGTGAAGATTATTACTAATTGTTTAATGTCGAATTTCTTAAGTAGTCTTTTTTTTTAGCTTTGGGTTAATTGATTATGTGTTGAGAATTTGATGAAGTTGTCAGCACTAAAAAAACATATAGCCTATATTTCAGTGATGGGTCATTTCTGCAAAGATATGAAAGTATCCCCTCTTCATAATCCAATGAAAAAACAGTGGTTAAACCAAAAATTCAACTTTTTTTTGTTGTGATTGGATATGCACATGAATGACTTTTTGACTCTCCATTGTTAGTATCAATGTTGTTAAAAAATCAAATTATTTTCTCATTTTGATTTTGTCCGTCATACTTTTTATGAAATTGTTTGTGTAATTATTTTGTGTTTTCCTCCTTCTGTGAAGATTAATACTAATTGTTTAATGTCAAATTTCTTAATTAATCTTTTTTTTAGCTTTGGGTTAATTGATTATGTGTTGAGAATTTTATAAAGTTTTCAACACTAAAAAAAATATGCGGCCTATATTTCAATGATGGGTCATTTCTGCACAGATATGAAAGTATCTCTTTTAATAATCTACTCCAAAAAAAATTGTTACTACCACTAAATTCCACTCTTTTTTGTTGTGATTGGATACGCACATGAATGACTTTTTCAATCTACATTGTTAGCATCAATGTTGTTAAAAAATCAAATTATTTTCTCATTTTTGATTTTGTCTGTCATACTTCTTATGAAATTGTTTCTGTAATTATTTTGTGTTTTCCTCCTTCAGTGAAGATTATTACTAATTGTTTAATGTCAAATTTCTTAATTAGTCTTTTTTTTAGCTTTAGGTTAATGGATAATGTATTGAGAATCTTATGAAGTTGTCAACACGAAAAAACATTCAACCAATAATTCAATAATGGGCTATCTCTGCACAAATATGAAAGTATCACCTCTTCATAATCTAATTAAGAAACAATGTTTAATAACACTAACATCCCCTTTTTCTTGCTGTGATTGGATATGCACATGAATGAATTTTTGAATCTACATTGTTAGTATCAATGTTGTTAAAAAATCAAATTATTTTCTCATTTTTATTTTGTCCGTCATAACTCTTATGAAATTGTTTGTGTAATTATTTTTGATTTTTTCTCCTTCAGTGAAGATTATTACTAATTGTTTAATGTCAAATTTCTTAATTAATCTTTTTTTAGCTTTGGTTTACTTGATTATGTGTTGAGAATTTTATAAAGTTGTCAACACTAAAAAAAACATACAACCAATAATTCAATAGTGGGCCATCTCTGCACAAATATGAAAGTATCACCTTTTCATAATCTAATTAAGAAACAATGTTTAATAACACTAACATCCCCTTTTTCTGGTTGTGATTGGATATGCACATCAATGACTTTTTGAATCTACATTGTTAGTATCAATGTTGTTAAAAAATCAAATTATTTTCTCATTTTGATTTTATCTATCATACTTCATATGAAATTGTTGGTGTAATTATTTTCTGTTTTCCTCCTTCAGTGAAGATTATTATTAATTGTTTATTGTCAAATTTATTAATTAGTCTTTTTTTAGCTTTGGGTTAATTGATTATGTGTTGAGAATTTTATAAAGTTGTGAACACTCAAAAAAACATCTAGCCTATATTTCAATGATGGGTCATGTCTGCACAGATATTAAAGTATCTTATCTTCATAATCGAATGAAAAAACAATGGTTAATACCACTAAATTCCACTCTTTTTTTGTTGTGATTGGATATGCATATGAATGAATTTTTGTATCTACATTAGTTGTATCAATGTTGTTAAAAAATCATATTATTTTCTCATTTTGATTTTATCTGTCATACTTCTTATGAAATTGTTGGTGTAATTATTTTCTGTTTTCCTCCTTCAGTGAAGATTATTATTAATTGTTTAATGTCAAATTCATTAATTAGTCTTTTTTTAGCTTTGGGTTAATTGATTATGTGTTGAGAATTTTATAAAGTTGTGAACACTAAAAAAACATATAGCCTATATTTCAATGATGGGTCATGTCTGCACAGATATGAAAGTATCCTCTCTTCATAATCCAATGAAAAAACAATGGATAATACCACTAAATTCCACTCCTTTTTGTTGTGATTGGATATGCACATGAATGACTTTTTGAATCTACATTGTTAGTATCAATGTTGTTAAAAAATCAAATTATTTTCTCATTTTGATTTTGTCTGTCATACTTCTTATGAAATTGTTGGTGTAATTATTTTTGTTTTTTTCTCCTTCAGTGAATATTATTACTAATTGTTTAATGTTAAATTTCTTAATTAGTCTTTTTTTAGCTTTGAGTTAATTGATTATGTGTTGAGAATTTCCTTAAGTTATCAACACTAAAAAAAACATATAGCCTATATTTCAATGATGTGTCATTTCTGCACAGATATGAAAGTATCCTGTCTTCATAATCTAATGAAAAAACAATGGTTATTACCACTAAATTCCACTCTTTTTTGGTATCATTCGATATGCACATGAATGACTTTTTCAATCTACATTGTTAGTATCAATGTTGTTAAAAAATTGAATTATTTTCTCATTTTGATTTTGTCTGTCATACTTATTATGAAGTTGTTGGTGTAATTATTTTCTATTTTCCTCCTTCAGTGAGGATTGTTACTAATTGTTTAATGTCAAATTTATTAATTAGTCTTTTTTTAGCTTTGGGTTAATTGATTATGTGTTGCGAATTTGATGAAGTTGTCAACACTAAAAAAAACATATAGCCTATATTTCAATGATGGGTCATTTCTGCACAAATATGAAAATATCATCTCTTCATAATCTAATGAAAAAACAATGGTTAATATAACTAAATTCCACTATTTTTGGTTATGATTGGATATGCACATGAATGACTTTTTGAATCTACATTGTTAGTATCAATGTTGTTAAAAAATCAAATTATTTTCTCATTTTGATTTTGTCCGTCATACTTCTTATGAAATTGTTTCTGTAATTATTTTGTGTTTTCCTCCTTTAGTGAAGATTATTACTAATTTTTGAATGTCAAATTTCTTAATTAATCTTTTTTTAGCTTTAGGTTAATTGATAATGTGTTGAAAATTTTATGAAGTTGTCAACACTAAAAAACATACAACCAATAATTCAATAATGGGCCATCTCCGCACAGAGATGAAAGTATCACCTCTTCATAATCTAATTCAGAAACAATGTTTAATAACACTAACATCCCTTTTTTTGATGTGATTGGGTATGCAGTTGAATGACCTTTTGAATCTACATTGTTAGTATCAATGTTGTTAAAAAATCAAATTATTTTCTCATTTTTATTTTGTTCGTCATAACTCTTATGAAATTGTTTGTGTAATGATTTTTTATTTTTTCTCCTTGAGTGAAGAATATTAGTAATTGTTGAATGTGAAATTTCTTAATTAGTCTTTTTTTTAGCTTTGGGTTAATTCATTATGGGTTGAGAATTTTATAAAGTTATCAACACTCAAAAAACATATAGCCTATATTTCAATGAAGGGTCATGTCTGCACAGATATTAAAGTATCCTCTCTTCATAATCCAATGAAAAAATAATGGTTAATACCACTAAATTCCACTCTTTTTTGTTGTGATTGGATATGCACATGAATGACTTTTTGAATCTACATTGTTAGTATCAATGTTGTTAAAAAATCAAATTATTTTCTCTTTTTGATTTTATCTGTCATACTTCTTATGAAGTTGTTGGTGTAATTATTTTCTGTTTTCCTCCTTCAGTGAAGATTATTATTAATTGTTTAATGTCAAATTTATTAATTAGTCTTTTTTTAGATTTGGGTTAATTGATTATGTGTTGAGAATTTTATAAAGTTGTCAACACTAAAAAAAACATCTAGCCTATATTTCAATGATGGGTCATGTCTGCACAGATATGAAAGTATCCTCTCTTCATAACCCAATGAAAAAACAGTGGTTAATACCACTAAATTCCACTACTTTTTGTTGTGATTGGATATGCACATGAATGAATTTTTGAATCTACATTGTTAGTATCAATGTTGTTAAAAAATCAAATTATTTTCTCATTTTGATTTTATCTGTCATATTTCTTATGAAATTGTTGGTGTAATTATTTTCTGTTTTCCTCCTTTAGTCAAGATTATTATTAATTGTTTAATGTCAAATTTATTAATTAGTCTTTTTTTAGATTTCGGTTAATTGATTATGTATTGAGAATTTTATAAAGTTGTCAACACTAAAAAAATGATCTAGCCTATATTTCAATGACGGGTCATTTCTGCACAGATATGAATGTATCCTCGCTTCATAATCCAATGAAAAAACAATTGTTACTACCACTAAATTCCACTCTTTTTTGTTGTGATTGGATATGCACATGAATGACTTTTTGAAACTACATTGTTAGTATCAATGTTGTTAAAAAATCAAAATTATTTTCTCATTTTGATTTTGTCCGTCATACTTCTTATGAAATTGTATCTGTAATTATTTTGTGTTTTCCTCCCTCAGTGAAGATTATTACTAATTGTTTAATGTCAAATTTCTTAATTAGTCTTTTTTGTAGCTTTAGGTTAATTGATAATGTCTTAAGAATTTTATGAAGTTGTCAACACTAAAAAACATACAACCAATAATTCAATAATGGGTCATCTCTGCACAAATATGAAAGTATCACCTCTTCATAATCTAATTAAGAAACAATGTTTAATAACACTAACATCCCCTTTTTTTGTTGTGATTTGATATGCACATGAATGACTTTTTGAATCTACATTGTTAGTATCAATGTTGTTAAAAAATCAAATTATTTTCTCATTTCGATTTTGTCCATCATACTTCTTATGAAATTGTTTCTGTAATTATTTTGTGTTTTCCTCCTTTAGTGAAGATTATTACTAATTGTTTAAAGTCAAATTTCTTAATTAGTCTTTTTTTAGCTTTAGGTTAATTGATAATGTGTTGAGAATTTTATGAAGTTGTCAACACTAAAAAACATTGAACCAATAATTCAATAATAGGCCATATCTGCACAAATATGAAAGTATCACTTCTTCAAAATCTAATTAAGAAACAATGTTTAATAACCCTAACATCCCCTTTTTTTGTTGTGATTGGGTATGCACATGAATGACTTTTTCAATCTACATTGTTAGTATCAATGTTGTTAAAAAATCAAATTCTTTTCTCATTTTGATTTTATCTGTCATATATCTTATGAAATTGTTGGTGTAATTATTTTCTGCTTTCCACCTTTAGTGAAGATTATTATTAATTGTTTAATGTCAAATTTATTAATTAGTCTTTTTTTAGATTTGGGTTAATTGATTATGTATTGAGAATTTTATAAAGTTGTGAACACTAAAAAAATGATCTAGCCTATATCTCAATGATGGGTCATTTCTGCACAGATATGAATGTATCCTCGCTTCATAATCCAATGAAAAAACAATTGTTACTACCACTAAATTCCACTCTTTTTTGTTGTGATTGGATATGCACATGAATGACTTTTTGAGTCTACATTGTTAGTATCAATGTTGTTAAAAAATCAAATTATTTTCCCATTTTGATTTTGTTCGTCATACTTCTTATGAAATTGTTTCTGTAATTATTTTGTGTTTTCCTCCTTCAGTGAAGATTATTACTAATTGTTTAATGTCAAATTTCTTAATTAGTCTTTTTTTAGCTTTAGGTTAATTGATAATGTGTTGAGAATTTTATGAAGTTGTCAACACTAAAAAACATACAACCAATAATTCAATAATGGGCCATCTCTGCACAGATATGAAAGTATCAGCTCTTCATAATCTAATTAAGAAACAATTTTTAATAACACTAACATCCCCTTTTTTTGTTGTGATTGGATATGCACATGAATGACTTTTTGAATCTACATTGTTAGTATCAATGTTGTTAAAAAATCAAATTATTTTCACATTTTGATTTTATCTGTCATACTTCTTATGAAATTGTTGGTGCAATTATTTTCTGTTTTCCTCCTTTAGTGAAGATTATTATTAATTGTTCAATGTCAAATTTATTAATTACTCTTTTTTTAGCTTTGGGTTAATTGATTATGTGTTGAGAATTTTATAAAGTTTTCAACACTAAAAAAAACATATAGCCTATATTTCAATGATGGGTCATTTTTGCACAGATATGAAAGTATCCACTCTTCATAATCTAACGAAGAAACAATGGTTAATACCACTAAATTCCACTATTTTTTGTTGTGATTGGGTAAGCACATGAATGACTATTTCAATCTACATTGATAGTATGAATGTTGTTAAAAAATCAAATTATTACTCATTTTGATTTTGTCCATCATACTTCTTATGAAATTTTTTCTGTAATTATTTTGTGTTTTCCTCCTTCAGTGAAGATTATTACTAATTTTTTAATGTCAAATTTCTTAATTAGTCTTTTTTTTTAGCTTTGGGTTAATTGATTATGTGTTGAGAATTTTATAAAGTTATCAACACTCAAAAAACATATAGCCTATATTTCAATGATGGGTCATGTCTGCACAGATATGAAAGTATCCTCTCTTCATAATCCAATGAAAAAACAGTGGTTAATACCACTAAATTCCACTATTTTTTGTTATCATTGGATATGCACATGAATGACTTTTTGAATCTACATTGTAAGTATCAATGTTGTTAAAAATTCAAATTATTTTCTCATTTTGATTTTATCAGTCATACTTCTTATGAAATTGTTGGTGTAATTATTTTCTGTTTTCCTCCTTTCGTGAAGATTATTATTAATTGTTTAATGTCAAATTTATTAATTACTCTTTTTTTAGCTTTGGGTTAATTGATTATGTGTTGAGAATTTTATAAAGTTGTCAACACTAAAAAAAACATCTAGCCTATATTTCAATAATGGGTCATGTCTGCACAGATATGAAAGTATCCTCTCTTCATAATCCAATGAAAAAATAGTGGTTAATACCACTAAATTCCACTATTTTTTGTCGTGATTGAATATGCACATGAATGACTTTTTGAATCTACATTGTTAGTATCAATGTTGTTAAAAAATCAAATTATTTTCTCATTTTGATTTTGTCCGTCGTACTTCTTATGAAATTGTTTCTGTAATTATTTTGTGTTTTCCTCCTTCAGTGAAGATTATTACTAATTGTTTAATGTCAAATTTCTTAATTAGTCTTTTTTAAGCTTTAGGTTAATTGATAATGTGTTGAGAATTTTATGAAGTTGTCAACAGTAAAAAACATACAACCAATAATTCAATAATGGGCCATCTCTGCACAAATATGAAAGTATCACCTCTTCATAATCTAATTAAGAAACAATGTTTAATAACACTAACATCCCCTTTTTTTGTTGTGATTTGATATGCACATGAATGACTTTTTGAATCTACATTGTTAGTATCAATGTTGTTAAAAAATCAAATTATTTTCTCATTTCGATTTTGTCCATCATACTTCTTATGAAATTGTTTCTGTAATTATTTTGTGTTTTCCTCCTTTAGTGAAGATTATTACTAATTGTTTAAAGTCAAATTTCTTAATTAGTCTTTTTTTAGCTTTAGGTTAATTGATAATGTGTTGAGAATTTTATGAAGTTGTCAACACTAAAAAACATTGAACCAATAATTCAATAATAGGCCATATCTGCACAAATATGAAAGTATCACTTCTTCAAAATCTAATTAAGAAACAATGTTTAATAACCCTAACATCCCCTTTTTTTGTTGTGATTGGGTATGCACATGAATGACTTTTTCAATCTACATTGTTAGTATCAATGTTGTTAAAAAATCAAATTCTTTTCTCATTTTGATTTTATCTGTCATATATCTTATGAAATTGTTGGTGTAATTATTTTCTGCTTTCCACCTTTAGTGAAGATTATTATTAATTGTTTAATGTCAAATTTATTAATTAGTCTTTTTTTAGATTTGGGTTAATTGATTATGTATTGAGAATTTTATAAAGTTGTGAACACTAAAAAAATGATCTAGCCTATATCTCAATGATGGGTCATTTCTGCACAGATATGAATGTATCCTCGCTTCATAATCCAATGAAAAAACAATTGTTACTACCACTAAATTCCACTCTTTTTTGTTGTGATTGGATATGCACATGAATGACTTTTTGAGTCTACATTGTTAGTATCAATGTTGTTAAAAAATCAAATTATTTTCCCATTTTGATTTTGTTCGTCATACTTCTTATGAAATTGTTTCTGTAATTATTTTGTGTTTTCCTCCTTCAGTGAAGATTATTACTAATTGTTTAATGTCAAATTTCTTAATTAGTCTTTTTTTAGCTTTAGGTTAATTGATAATGTGTTGAGAATTTTATGAAGTTGTCAACACTAAAAAACATACAACCAATAATTCAATAATGGGCCATCTCTGCACAGATATGAAAGTATCAGCTCTTCATAATCTAATTAAGAAACAATTTTTAATAACACTAACATCCCCTTTTTTTGTTGTGATTGGATATGCACATGAATGACTTTTTGAATCTACATTGTTAGTATCAATGTTGTTAAAAAATCAAATTATTTTCACATTTTGATTTTATCTGTCATACTTCTTATGAAATTGTTGGTGCAATTATTTTCTGTTTTCCTCCTTTAGTGAAGATTATTATTAATTGTTCAATGTCAAATTTATTAATTACTCTTTTTTTAGCTTTGGGTTAATTGATTATGTGTTGAGAATTTTATAAAGTTTTCAACACTAAAAAAAACATATAGCCTATATTTCAATGATGGGTCATTTTTGCACAGATATGAAAGTATCCACTCTTCATAATCTAACGAAGAAACAATGGTTAATACCACTAAATTGCACTATTTTTTGTTGTGATTGGGTAAGCACATGAATGACTATTTCAATCTACATTGATAGTATGAATGTTGTTAAAAAATCAAATTATTACTCATTTTGATTTTGTCCATCATACTTCTTATGAAATTTTTTCTGTAATTATTTTGTGTTTTCCTCCTTCAGTGAAGATTATTACTAATTTTTTAATGTCAAATTTCTTAATTAGTCTTTTTTTTTAGCTTTGGGTTAATTGATTATGTGTTGAAAATTTTATAAAGTTATCAACACTCAAAAAACATATAGCCTATATTTCAATGATGGGTCATGTCTGCACAGATATGAAAGTATCCTCTCTTCATAATCCAATGAAAAAACAGTGGTTAATACCACTAAATTCCACTATTTTTTGTTATCATTGGATATGCACATGAATGACTTTTTGAATCTACATTGTAAGTATCAATGTTGTTAAAAATTCAAATTATTTTCTCATTTTGATTTTATCAGTCATACTTCTTATGAAATTGTTGGTGTAATTATTTTCTGTTTTCCTCCTTTCGTGAAGATTATTATTAATTGTTTAATGTCAAATTTATTAATTACTCTTTTTTTAGCTTTGGGTTAATTGATTATGTGTTGAGAATTTTATAAAGTTGTCAACACTAAAAAAAACATCTAGCCTATATTTCAATAATGGGTCATGTCTGCACAGATATGAAAGTATCCTCTCTTCATAATCCAATGAAAAAATAGTGGTTAATACCACTAAATTCCACTATTTTTTGTCGTGATTGAATATGCACATGAATGACTTTTTGAATCTACATTGTTAGTATCAATGTTGTTAAAAAATCAAATTATTTTCTCATTTTGATTTTGTCCGTCGTACTTCTTATGAAATTGTTTCTGTAATTATTTTGTGTTTTCCTCCTTCAGTGAAGATTATTACTAATTGTTTAATGTCAAATTTCTTAATTAGTCTTTTTTAAGCTTTAGGTTAATTGATAATGTGTTGAGAATTTTATGAAGTTGTCAACAGTAAAAAACATACAACCAATAATTCAATAATGGGCCATCTCTGCACAAATATGAAAGTATCACCTCTTCATAATCTAATTAAGAAACAATGTTTAATAACACTAACATCCCCTTTTTTTGTTGTGATTTGATATGCACATGAATGACTTTTTGAATCTACATTGTTAGTATCAATGTTGTTAAAAAATCAAATTATTTTCTCATTTCGATTTTGTCCATCATACTTCTTATGAAATTGTTTCTGTAATTATTTTGTGTTTTCCTCCTTTAGTGAAGATTATTACTAATTGTTTAAAGTCAAATTTCTTAATTAGTCTTTTTTTAGCTTTAGGTTAATTGATAATGTGTTGAGAATTTTATGAAGTTGTCAACACTAAAAAACATTGAACCAATAATTCAATAATAGGCCATATCTGCACAAATATGAAAGTATCACTTCTTCAAAATCTAATTAAGAAACAATGTTTAATAACCCTAACATCCCCTTTTTTTGTTGTGATTGGGTATGCACATGAATGACTTTTTCAATCTACATTGTTAGTATCAATGTTGTTAAAAAATCAAATTCTTTTCTCATTTTGATTTTATCTGTCATATATCTTATGAAATTGTTGGTGTAATTATTTTCTGCTTTCCACCTTTAGTGAAGATTATTATTAATTGTTTAATGTCAAATTTATTAATTAGTCTTTTTTTAGATTTGGGTTAATTGATTATGTATTGAGAATTTTATAAAGTTGTGAACACTAAAAAAATGATCTAGCCTATATCTCAATGATGGGTCATTTCTGCACAGATATGAATGTATCCTCGCTTCATAATCCAATGAAAAAACAATTGTTACTACCACTAAATTCCACTCTTTTTTGTTGTGATTGGATATGCACATGAATGACTTTTTGAGTCTACATTGTTAGTATCAATGTTGTTAAAAAATCAAATTATTTTCCCATTTTGATTTTGTTCGTCATACTTCTTATGAAATTGTTTCTGTAATTATTTTGTGTTTTCCTCCTTCAGTGAAGATTATTACTAATTGTTTAATGTCAAATTTCTTAATTAGTCTTTTTTTTAGCTTTAGGTTAATTGATAATGTGTTGAGAATTTTATGAAGTTGTCAACACTAAAAAACATACAACCAATAATTCAATAATGGGCCATCTCTGCACAGATATGAAAGTATCATCTCTTCATAATCTAATTAAGAAACAATTTTTAATAACACTAACATCCCCTTTTTTTGTTGTGATTGGATATGCACATGAATGACTTTTTGAATCTAAATTGTTAGTATCAATGTTGTTAAAAAATCAAATTATTTTCACATTTTGATTTTATCTGTCATACTTCTTATGAAATTGTTGGTGCAATTATTTTCTGTTTTCCTCCTTTAGTGAAGATTATTATTAATTGTTCAATGTCAAATTTATTAATTACTCTTTTTTTAGCTTTGGGTTAATTGATTATGTGTTGAGAATTTTATAAAGTTTTCAACACTAAAAAAAACATATAGCCTATATTTCAATGATGGGTCATTTTTGCACAGATATGAAAGTATCCACTCTTCATAATCTAACGAAGAAACAATGGTTAATACCACTAAATTCCACTATTTTTTGTTGTGATTGGGTAAGCACATGAATGACTATTTCAATCTACATTGATAGTATGAATGTTGTTAAAAAATCAAATTATTTTCTCATTTTGATTTTGTCCATCATACTTCTTATGAAATTTTTTCTGTAATTATTTTGTGTTTTCCTCCTTCAGTGAAGATTATTACTAATTTTTTAATGTCAAATTTCTTAATTAGTCTTTTTTTTTAGCTTTGGGTTAATTGATTATGTGTTGAGAATTTTATAAAGTTATCAACACTCAAAAAACATATAGCCTATATTTCAATGATGGGTCATGTCTGCACAGATATGAAAGTATCCTCTCTTCAAAATCCAATGAAAAAACAGTGGTTAATACCACTAAATTCCACTATTTTTTGTTATGATTGGATATGCACATGAATGACTTTTTGAATCTACATTGTAAGTATCAATGTTGTTAAAAATTCAAATTATTTTCTCATTTTGATTTTATCAGTCATACTTCTTATGAAATTGTTGGTGTAATTATTTTCTGTTTTCCTCCTTTCGTGAAGATTATTATTAATTGTTTAATGTCAAATTTATTAATTACTCTTTTTTTAGCTTTGGGTTAATTGATTATGTGTTGAGAATTTTATAAAGTTGTCAACACTAAAAAAAACATCTAGCCTATATTTCAATAATGGGTCATGTCTGCACAGATATGAAAGTATCCTCTCTTCATAATCCAATGAAAAAATAGTGGTTAATACCACTAAATTACACTATTTTTTGTCGTGATTGAATATGCACATGAATGACTTTTTGAATCTACATTGTTAGTATCAATGTTGTTAAAAAATCAAATTATTTTCTCATTTTGATTTTGTCCGTCGTACTTCTTATGAAATTGTTTCTGTAATTATTTTGTGTTTTCCTCCTTCAGTGAAGATTATTACTAATTGTTTAATGTCAAATTTCTTAATTAGTCTTTTTTAAGCTTTAGGTTAATTGATAATGTGTTGAGAATTTTATGAAGTTGTCAACAGTAAAAAACATACAACCAATAATTCAATAATGGGCCATCTCTGCACAGATATGAAAGTATCACCTCTTCATAATCTAATTAAGAAAATATGTTTAATAACACTAACATCCCCTTTTTTTGTTGTGATTGGATATGCACATGAATGACTTTTTGAATCTACATTGTTAGTATCAATGTTGTTAAAAAATCAAATTATTTTCTCATTTTGATTTTGTCCATCATACTTCTTATGAAATTGTTCCTGTAATTATTTTGTGTTTTCCTCCTTTAGTGAAGATTATTACTAATTGTTTAAAGTCAAATTTCTTAATTAGTCTTTTTTTTAGCTTTAGGTTAATTGATAATGTGTTGAGAATTTTATGAAGTTGTCAACACTAAAAAACATACAACCAGTAATTCAATAATAGGCCATCTCTGCACAGATATGAAAGTATCACCTCTTCATAATCTAATTAAGAAACAATGTTTAATAACCCTAACATCCCCTTTTTTGTTGTGATTGGGTATGCACATGAATGACTTTTTGAATCTACATTGTTAGTATCAATGTTGTTAAAAAATCAAATTATTTTCTCATTTTTATTTTATCTGTCGTATTTCTTATGAAATTGTTGGTGTAATTATTTTCTGTTTTCCTCCTTTATTGAAGATTATTATTAATTGTTTAATGTCAAATTTATTAATTAGTCTTTTTTTAGATTTGTGTTAATTGATTATGTATTGAGAATTTTATAAAGTTGTCAACACTAAAAAAAAGATCTAGCCTATATTACAAAGATGGGTCATTCCTGCACAGATATGAATGTATCCTCGCTTCATAATCCAACGAAAAAACAATTGTTACTACCACTAAATTCAACTCTTTTTTGTTGTGATTGGATATGCACATGAATGACTTTTTGAATCTACATTGTTAGTATCAATGTTGTTAAAAAATCAAATTATTTTCTCATTTTGATTTTGTCCATCATACTTCTTATGAAATTGTTTGTGTAATTATTTTTTATTTTTTCTCTTTCAGTGGAAATTATTACTAATTGTTTAATGTCAAATTTCTTAATCAGTCTTTTTTTTAGCTTTGGGTTAATTGATTATGTGTTGAGAATTTTATAAAGTTATCAACACTCAAAAAACATATAGCCTATATTTCAATGATGGGTCATGTCTGCACATATATGAAAGTATCCTCTCTTCATAATCCAATGAAAAAACAGTGGTTAATACCACTAAATTCCACTCTTTTTTGTTGTGATTGGAGACGGACATGAATGACTTTTTGAATCTACATTGTTAGTATCAATGTTGTTAAAAAATCAAAATATTTTCTCATTTTGATTTTATCTGTCATACTTCTTATGAAATTGTTGGTGTAATTATTTTCTGTTTTCCTCCTTCAGTGAAGATTATTATTAATTATTTAATGTCAAATTTATTAATTAGTCTTTTTTTAGCTTTGGGTTAATTGATTATGTGTTGAGAATTTTATGAACTTGTCAACACTAAAAAAAACATCTAGCCTATATTTCAAATATGGGTCATTTCTGCACAGATATGAATGTATCCTCGCTTCATAATCCAATGAAAAAACCATTGTTACTACCACTAAATTCCACTCTTTTTTGTTGTGATTGGATATGCACATGAATGACTTTTTGAATCTACATTGTTAGTATCAATGTTGTTAAAAAATCAAATTATTTTCTCATTTTTATTTTGTCCGTCATAACTCTTATGAAATTGTTTGTGTAATTATTTTTGATTTTTTTTCCTTCAGTGAAGATTATTATTAATTGTTTAATGTCAAATTTATTAATTAGTCTTTTTTTTTAGCTTTCGGTTAATTGATTATGTGTTGAGAATTTTATTAAGATGCCAACACTAAAAAAAACATATAGCCGATATTTCAATTGATAGGCCATCTCTGCACAGATATGAAAGTATCCCCTCTTCATAATCTAACGAAGAAATAATGGTTAATACCACTAAATTCCACTCTTTTTGTTGTGATTGGATATCCACATGAATGACTTTTTGAATCTACTTTGTTAGTATCAATGTTGTTAAACAATCAAATTCTTTTGTCATTTTGATTTTGTCCGTCATAGTTTTTATGAAATTGTTTGTGTAATTATTTTGTGTTTCCTCCTTCTATGAAGATTATTAGTAATTGTTTAATGTCAAATTTCTTAATTAGTCTATTTTTTAGCTTTGGGTTAATTCATTATGTGTTGAGAATTTGATGAAGTTGTCAACACTAAAAAAACATATAGCCTATATTTCAATGATGGGTCATTTCTGCACAGATATGAAAGTATCCTCTCTTCGTAATCTAACGAAGAAACAATGGTTAATACCATTAAATTCCACTCTTTTTTGTTGTGATTGGATATGCACATGAATTACTTTTTGAATCTACATTGTTAGTATCAATGTTGTTAAGAAATCAAATTATTTTCTCATTTTCATTTTGTCCGTCATAGTTCTTATGAAATTGTTTCTGTAATTATTTTGTGTTTTCCTCCTTCAGTGAAAATTATTACTAATTGTTTAAAGTCCAATTTCTTAATTAATCTTTTTTTTTAGCTTTAGGTTAGTTGATAATGTGTTGAGAATTTTATGAAGTTGTCAACACTAAAAAACATACAACCAATAATTCAATAATAGGTCATCTCTGCACAGATATGAAACTATCACCTCTTCGTAATCTAATTAAGAAACAATGTTTAATAACACTAACATCCCCTTTTTCTTGTTGTGATTGGATATGCACTTCAATGACTTTTTGAATCTACATTGTTAGTATCAATGTTGTTAAAAAATCAAATTATTTTCTCATTTTGATTTTGTCCGTCATACTTTTTATGAAATTGTTTGTGTAATTATTTTGTGTTTTCCTCCTTCTATGAAAATTGTTACTAATTGTTTAATGTCAAATTTTTTAATTAGTTTTTTTTTTTAGCTTTGGGTTAATTGATTATGTGTTGAGAATTTTATGAACTTGTCAACACTAAAAAAACATATAGCCGATATTTCAATTGATAGGCCATCTCTGCACAGATATGAAAGTATCCCCTCTTCATAATCTAACGAAGAAACAATGGTTAATACCACTAAATACCACTCTTTTTGTTGTGATTGGATATGCACATGAATGACTTTTTGAATCTACATTGTTAGTATCTATGTTGTTAAACAATCAAATTATTTTCTCATTTTTATTTTGTCCGTCATAACTCCTATGAAATTGTTTGTGTAATTATTTTTGTTTTTTTCTCCTTTAGTGAAGATTATTACTAATTGTTTAATGTCAAATTTCTTAATTAGTCTTTTTTTTAGCTTTGGGTTAATTGATTATGTGTTGAGAATTTTATTAAGATGCCAACACTAAGAAAAACATATAGCCGATATTTCAATTGATAGGCCATCTCTGCACAGATATGAAAATATCCCCTCTTCATAATGTAACGAAGAAACAATGGTTAATACCACTAAATTCCACTCTTTTTGTTGTGATTGGATATCCACATGAATGACTTTTTGAATCTACATTGTTAGTATCAATGTTATTAAACAATCAAATTCTTTTGTCATTTTGATTTTGTCCGTCATACTTTTTATGAAATTGTTTGTGTAATTATTTTGTGTTTTCCTCCTTCTATGAAAATTATTACTAATTGTTTAATGTCAAATTTTTTAATTAGTCTTTTTTTTTAGCTTTGGGTTAATTGATTATTTGTTGACAATTTTATGAACTTGTCAACACTAAAAAAAACATATAGCCTATATTTCAATGATGGGTCATTTCTGCACAGATATGAAAGTATCCTCTCTTCGTAATCTAACGAAGAAACAATGGTTAATACCACTAAATTCCACTCTTTTTTGTTGTGATTGGATATGCACATGAATGACTTTTTGAATCTACAATGTTAGTATCAATGTTGTTAAAAAATCAAATTATTTTCTCATTTTCATTTTGTCCGTCATACTTCTTATGAAATTGTTTCTGTAATTATTTTGTGTTTTCCTCCTTCAGTGAAGATTATTACTAATTGTTTAAAGTCCAATTTCTTAATTAATCTTTTTTTTTAGCTTTAGGTTAGTTGATAATGTGTTGAGAATTTTATGAAGTTGTCAACACTAAAAAACATACAACCAATAATTCAAGAATAGGTCATCTCTGCACAGATATGAAACTATCACCTCTTCATAATCTAATTAAGAAACAATGTTTAATAACACTAACATCCCCTTTTTCTTGTTGTGATTGGATATGCACTTCAATGACTTTTTGAATCTACATTGTTAGTATCAATGTTGTTAAAAAATCAAATTATTTTCTCATTTTGATTTTGTCCGTCATACTTTTTATGAAATTGTTTGTGTAATTATTTTGTGTTTTCCTCCTTCTATGAAAATTGTTACTAATTGTTTAATGTCAAATTTTTTAATTAGTTTTTTTTTTAGCTTTGGGTTAATTGATTATGTGTTGAGAATTTTATGAACTTGTCAACACTAAAAAAACATATAGCCGATATTTCAATTGATAGGCCATCTCTGCACATATATGAAAGTTTCCTCTCTTCATAATCTAACGAAGAAACAATGGTTAATACCACTAAATACCACTCTTTTTGTTGTGATTAGATATGCACATGAATGACTTTTTGAATCTACATTGTTAGTATCTATGTTGTTAAACAATCAAATTATTTTCTCATTTTTATTTTGTCCGTCATAACTCCTATGAAATTGTTTGTGTAATTATTTTTGTTTTTTTCTCCTTTAGTGAAGATTATTACTAATTGTTTAATGTCAAATTTCTTAATTAGTCTTTTTTTTAGCTTTGGGTTAATTGATTATGTGTTGAGAATTTTATTAAGATGCCAACACTAAAAAAAACATATAGCCGATATTTCAATTGATAGGCCATCTCTGCACAGATATGAAAGTATCCCATCTTCATAATCTAACGAAGAAATAATGGTTAATACCACTAAATTCCACTCTTTTTGTTGTGATTGGATATCCACATGAATGACTTTTTGAATCTACATTGTTAGTATCAATGTTGTTAAACAATCAAATTCTTTTGTCATTTTGATTTTGTCCGTCATACTTTTTATGAAATTGTTTGTGTAATTATTTTGTGTTTTCCTCCTTCTATGAAAATTATTACTAATTGTTTAATGTCAAATTTTTTAATTAGTCTTTTTTTTTAGCTTTGAGTTAATTGATTATTTGTTGACAATTTTATGAACTTGTCAACACTAAAAAAAACATATAGCCTATATTTCAATGATGGGTCATTTATGCACAGATATGAAAGTATCCTCTCTTCGTAATCTAACGAAGAAACAATGGTTAATACCACTAAATTCCACTCTTTTTTGTTGTGATTGGATATGCACATGAATGATTTTTTGAATCTACATTGTTAGTATCAATGTTGTTAAAAAATCAAATTATTTTCTCATTTTCATTTTGTCCGTCATACTTCTTATGAAATTGTTTCTGTAATTATTTTGTGTTTTCCTCCTTCAGTGAAGATTATTACTAATTGTTTAAAGTCCAATTTCTTAATTAATCTTTTCTTTTAGCTTTAGGTTAGTTGATAATGTGTTGAGAATTTTATGAAGTTGTCAACACTAAAAAACATACAACCAATAATTCAATAATAGGTCATCTCTGCACAGATATGAAACTATCACCTTTTCGTAATCTAATTAAGAAACAATGTTTAATAACACTAACATCCCCTTTTTCTTGTTGTGATTGGATATGCACTTCAATGACTTTTTGAATCTACATTGTTAGTATCAATGTTGTTAAAAAATCAAATTATTTTCTCATTTTGATTTTGTCCGTCATACTTTTTATGAAATTGTTGGTGTAATTATTTTCTGTTTTCCTCCTTCAGTGAAGATTATTACTAATTGTTTAATGTCAAATTTCTTAATTAGTCTTTTTTTTAGCTTTGGGTTAATTGATTATGTGTTGAGAATTTTAAAAAGTTGTCAACACTAAAAAAAACATATAGCCTATAATTCAATGATGGGCCATTTCTGCACAGATATGAAAGTTTCCTCTCTTCATAATCCAATGAAAAGACAATGGTTAATACCACTAAATTCCACTCTTTTTTGTTATGATTGGATATGCACTTCAATGACTTTTTGAATCTACATTGTTAGTATCTATGTTGTTAAACAATCAAATTATTTTCTCATTTTTATTTTGTCCGTCATAACTCCTATGAAATTGTTTGTGTAATTATTTTTGTTTTTTTCTCCTTTAGTGAAGATTATTACTAATTGTTTAATGTCAAATTTCTTAATTAGTCTTTTTTTTAGCTTTGGGTTAATTGATTATGTGTTGAGAATTTTATTAAGATGCCAACACTAAGAAAAACATATAGCCGATATTTCAATTGATAGGCCATCTCTGCACAGATATGAAAGTATCCCCTCTTCATAATGTAACGAAGAAACAATGGTTAATACCACTAAATTCCACTCTTTTTGTTGTGATTGGATATCCACATGAATGACTTTTTGAATCTACATTGTTAGTATCAATGTTGTTAAACAATCAAATTCTTTTGTCATTTTGATTTTGTCCGTCATACTTTTTATGAAATTGTTTGTGTAATTATTTTGTGTTTTCCTCCTTCTATGAAAATTATTACTAATTGTTTAATGTCAAATTTTTTAATTAGTCTTTTTTTTTAGCTTTGGGTTAATTGATTATTTGTTGAGAATTTTATGAACTTGTCAACACTAAAAAAAACATATAGCCTATATTTCAATGATGGGTCATTTCTGCACAGATATGAAAGTATCCTCTCTTCATAATCTAACGAAGAAACAATGGTTAATACCACTAAATTCCACTCTTTTTTGTTGTGATTGGATATCCACATGAATGACTTTTTGAATCTACATTGTTAGTATCAATGTTGTTAAACAATCAAATTCTTTTGTCATTTTGATTTTGTCCGTCATACTTTTTATGAAATTGTTTGTGTAATTATTTTGTGTTTTCCTCCTTCTATGAAAATTATTACTAATTGTTTAATGTCAAATTTTTTAATTAGTCTTTTTTTTTAGCTTTAGGTTAATTGATTATTTGTTGAGAATTTTATGAACTTGTCAACACTAAAAAAAACATATAGCCTATATTTCAATGATGGGTCATTTCTGCACAGATATGAAAGTATCCTCTCTTCATAATCTAACGAAGAAACAATGTTTAATACCACTAAATTCCACTCTTTTTTGTTGTGATTGGATATGCACATGAATGACTTTTTGAATCTACATTGTTAGTATCAATGTTGTTAAAAAATCAAATTATTTTCTCATTTTGATTTTGTCCGTCATACTTTTTACGAAATTGTTTGTGTAATTATTTTGTGTTTTCCTCCTTCTGTGAAGATGATTACTAATTGTTTAATGTCAAATTTCTTAATTAGTCTATTTTTTAGCTTTGGGTTAATTGATTATGTGTTGAGAATTTGATGAAGTTGTCAACACTAAAAAAAACATATAGCCTATATTTGAATGATGGGTCATTTCTGCACAGATATGAAAGTATCCTCTCTTCATAATCTAACGAAGAAACAATGGTTAATACCACTAAATTCCACTCTTTTTTGTTGTGATTGGATATGCACATGAATGACTTTTTGAATCTACATTGTTAGTATCAATGTTGTTAAAAAATCAAATTATTTTCTCATTTTGATTTTGTCCGTCATACTTTTTATGAAATTATTTCTGTAATTATTTTCTGTTTTCCTCCTTCAGTGAAGATTATTACTAATTGTTTAATGTCAAATTTCTTAATTAGTCTTTTTTTTAGCTTTGGGTTAATTGATTATGTGTTGAGAATTTTAAAAAGTTGTCAACACTAAAAAAAACATATAGCCTATATTTCAATGATGGGCCATTTCTGCACAGATATGAAAGTTTCCTCTCTTCATAATCCAATGAAAAGACAATGGTTAATACCACTAAATTCCACTCTTTTTTGTTGTGATTGGATATGCACTTCAATGACTTTTTGAATCTACGTTGTTAGTATCAATGTTGTTAAAAAATCAAATTATTTTCTCATTTTGATTTTGTCCGTCATACTTTTTATGAAATTATTTCTGTAATTATTTTCTGTTTTCCTCCTTCAGTGAAGATTATTACTAATTGTTTAATGTCAAATTTCTTAATTAGTCTTTTTTTTAGCTTTGGGTTAATTGATTATGTGTTGAGAATTTTAAAAAGTTGTCAACACTAAAAAAAACATATAGCCTATATTTCAATGATGGGCCATTTCTGCACAGATATGAAAGTTTCCTCTCTTCATAATCCAATGAAAAGACAATGGTTAATACCACTAAATTCCACTCTTTTTTGTTGTGATTGGATATGCACTTCAATGACTTTTTGAATCTACGTTGTTAGTATCAATGTTGTTAAAAAATCAAATTATTTTCTCATTTTTATTTTGTCCGTCATACTTTTTATGAAATTGTTTGTGTAATTATTTTGTGTTTTCCTCCTTCTGTGAAGATTATTGCTAATTGTTTAATGTCAAATTTCTTAGTTAGTCTTTTTTTTTAGCTTTGGGTTAATTGATTATGTGTTGAGAATTTTATGAAGTTGTCAACACTAAAAAAAGCATATAGCCGATATTTCAATTGGTAGGCCATCTCTGCACATATATGAAAGTATCCCCTCTTCATAATCTAACGAAGAAACAATGCTTAATACCACTAAATTCCACTCTTTTTTGTTATGATTGGATATCCACATGAATGACTTTTTGAATCTACATTGTTAGTATCAATGTTGTTAAACAATCAAATTATTGTCTCATTTTTATTTTGTCCGTCATAACTCTTATGAAATTGTTTGCATAATTATTTTCTGTTTTCCTCCTTCAGTGAAGATTATTACTAATTGTTTAATGTCAAATTTCCTAATTAGTCTTTTTTTTTAGCTTTGGGTTAATTGATTATGTTTTGAGAATTTTATTAAGTTGCCAACACTAAAAAAAAATATAGCCGATATTTCAATTGATAGGCCATCTCTGCACAGATATGAAAGTATTCCCTCTTCATAATCTCACGAAGAAACAATGGTTAATACCACTAAATTCCACTCTTTTTGTTGTGATTGGATATGCACATGAATGACTTTTTGAATCTACATTGTTGGTATCAATGTTGTTAAAAAATCAAATTATTTTCTCATTTTTATTTTGTCCGTCATACTTTTTATGAAATTGTTTGCGTAATTATTTTTGTTTTTTTCTCCTTCAGTAAAGATTATTACTAATTGTTTAATGTCAAATTTCTTAATTAGTCTTTTTTTTAGCTTGGGGTTAATTGATTATGTGTTGAGAATTTTATGAAGTTGTCAACACTACAAAACACACAACCAATAATTCAATGATGGGCCATCTCTGCACAGATATCAAAGTATCCTCTCTTCATAATCTAATTAAGAAACATTGGTTAATAACAATAACATCCCTTTTTTTTTTTTTGTGATTGGATATGCACATGAATGACTTTTTGAATCTACATTGTTAGTATCAATGTTGTTAAAAAATCAAATTATTTTCTCATTTCGATTTTCTCCATCATACTTCTTATGAAATTGTTTCTGTAATTATTTTGTGTTTTCCTCCTTTAGTGAAGATTATTATGTTGTTAAACAATCAAATTATTTTCTCATTTTTATTTTGTCCGTCATAACTCCTATGAAATTGTTCGTGTAATTATTTTTGTTTTTTTCTCCTTTAGTGAAGATTATTGCTAATTGTTTAATGTCAAATTTCTTTATTAGTGTTTTTTTTAGCTTTGGGTTAATTGATTATATGTTGAGAATATTATTAAGATGCCAACACTAAAAAAAACATATAGCCGATATTTTAATTGATAGGCCATCTATGCACAGATATGAAAGTATCCCCTCTTCATAATCTAACGAAGAAACAATGGTTAATACCACTAAATTCCACTCTTTTTGTTGTGATTGGATATGCACATGAATGACTTTTTGAATCTACATTGTTGGTATAAATGTTGTTAAAAAATCAAATTATTTTCTCATTTTGATTTTGTCCGTCATACTTTTGATGAAATCGTTTGTGTAATTATTTTGTGTTTTCCTCCTTCTATGAAAATTATTACTAATTATTTAATGTCAAATTTTTTAATTAGTCTTTGTTTTTACCTTTGGGTTAATTGATTATGTGTTGAGAATTTTATGAACTTGTCAACACTAAAAAAATATATAGCCGATATTTCAATTGACAGGCCATCTCTGCACAGATATGAAAGTATCCCCTCTTCATAATCTAACGAAGAAACAATGGTTAATACCACTAAATACCACTCTTTTTGTTGTGATTGCATATGCACATGAATGAGTTTTTGAATCTACATTGTTAGTATCTACGTTGTTAAACAATCAAATTATTTTCTCATTTTTATTTTGTCCGTCATAACTCTTATGGAATTGTTTCTGTAATTATTTTATGTTTTTCTCCTGCAGTGAAGATTATTACTAATTGTTGAATGTCAAATTTCTTAATTAGTCTTTTTTTTAGCTTTGGGTTAATTGATTGTGGGTTGAGAATTTTATAAAGTTATCAACACTCAAAAAACATATAGCCTATATTTCAATGATGGGTCATACCTGCACAGATATGAAAGTATCCTCTCTTCATAATCCAATGAAAAGACAGTGGTTAATACCACTAAATTCCACTCTTTTTTGTTGTGATTGGATATGCACATGAATGACTTTTTGAATCTACATTGTTAGTATAAATGTTGTTAAAAAATCAAATTATTTTCTCATTTTGATTTTATCTGTCATACTTCTTATGAAATTGTTGGTGTAATTATTTTCTGTTTTCCTCCTTCAGTGAAGATTATTATTAATTGTTTAATCTCAAATTTATTAATTAGTCTTTTTTTAGATTTCGGTTAATTGATTATGTGTTGAAAATTTTATAAAGTTGTCAACACTAAAAAAAACATCCAGTCTATATTTCAATGATGAGTCATTTCTGCACAGAAATGAATGTATCATCGCTTCATAATCCAATGAAAAAAAAATTGTTACTACCACTAAATTCCACTATTTTTTGTTGTGATTGGATATGCACATGAATGAATTTTTGAATCTACATTCTTAGTGTCAATGTTGTTAAAAAATCAAATTATTTTCTCATTTTGATTTTGTTCGTCATACTTCTTATGAAAATGTTTCTGTAATTATTTTGTGTTTTCCTCCTTCAATGAAGATTATTACTAATTGTTTAAAGTCAAATTTCTTAATTAGTCTTTTTTTTAGCTTTAGGTTAATTGATGATGTTTTGAGAATTTTATGAAGTTGTCAACACTAAAAAACATACAACCAATAATTCAATAATAGGCAATCTCTGCACAGATATGAAAGTATCACCTCTTCATAATCTAATTCAGAAACAAAGTTTAATAACACTAACATCCCCTTTTTTGTTGTGATTGGGTATGGACATGAATGACTTTTTGAATCTACAATGTTAGTATCAATGTTGTTAAAAAATCAAATTATTTTCTCATTTTTATTTTGTCCGTCATAACTCTTATGAAATTGTTTGTGTAATTATTTTTTATTTTTTCTCTTTCAGTGAAGATTATTACTAATTGTTTAATGTCAAATTTCTTAATTAGTCATTTTTTTAGATTTGGGTTAATTGATTATGGGTTGAGAATTTTATAAAGTTATCAACACTCAAAAAACATATAGCCTATATTTCAATGATGGGTCATATCTGCACAGATATGAAAGTATCCTCTCTTCATAATCCAATGAAAAGACAGTGGTTAATACCACTCAATTCCACTCTTTTTTGTTGTGATTGGATATGCACATGAATGACTTTTTGAATCTACATTGTTAGTATCAATGTTGTTAAAAAATCAAATTATTTTCTCATTTTGATTTTATCTGTCATACTTCTTATGAAATAATTGGTGTAATTATTTTCTGTTTTCCTCCTTCAGTGAAGATTATTATTAATTGTTTAATGTCAAATTTATTAATTAGTCTTTTTTTAGATTTCGGTTAATTGATTATGTGTTGAGAATTTTAAAAAGTTGTCAACATTAAAAAAAACATCCAGTCTATATTTCAATGATGAGTCATTTCTGCACAGAAATGAATGTATCCTCGCTTCATAATCCAATGAAAAAAAAATTGTTACTACCACTAAATTCCACTATTTTTTGTTGTGATTGGATATGCATATGAATGAATTTTTGAATCTACATTCTTAGTGTCAATGTTGTTAAAAAATCAAATTATTTTCTCATTTTGATTTTGTTCGTTATACTTCTTATGAAATTGTTTCCGTAATTATTTTGTGTTTTCCTCCTTCAATGAAGATTATTATTAATTGTTTAAAGTCAAATTTCTTAATTAGTCTTTTTTTAGCTTTAGGTTAATTGATAATGTTTTGAGAATTTTATGAAGTTGTCAACACTAAAAAACATACAACCAATAATTCAATAATAGGCCATCTGTGCACAGATATGAAAGTATCACCTCTTCATAATCTAATTCAGAAAAGAAGTTTAATAACACTAACATCCCCTTTTTTGTTGTGACTGGGTATGCATATGAGTGACTTTTTGAATCTACAATGTTAGTATCAATGTTGTTAAAAATTCAAATTATTTTCTCATTTTTATTTTGTCCGTCATAACTCTTATGAAATTGTTTGTGTAATTATTTTTTATTTTTTCTCTTTCAGTGAAGATTATTACTAATTGTTTAATGTCAAATTTCTTAATTAGTCTTTTTTTTAGATTTGGGTTAATTGATTATGGGTTGAGAATTTTATAAAGTTATCAACACTCAAAAAACATATAGCCTATATTTCAATGATGGGTCATATCTGCACAGATATGAAAGTATCCTCTCTTCATAATCCAATGAAAAGACAGTGGTTAATACCACTCAATTCCACTCTTTTTTGTTGTGATTGGATATGCACATGAATGACTTTTTGAATCTACATTGTTAGTATCAATGTTGTTAAAAAATCAAATTATTTTCTCATTTTGATTTTATCTGTCATACTTCTTATGAAATAATTGGTGTAATTATTTTCTGTTTTCCTCCTTCAGTGAAGATTATTATTAATTGTTTAATGTCAAATTTATTAATTAGTCTTTTTTTAGATTTCGGTTAATTGATTATGTGTTGAGAATTTTAAAAAGTTGTCAACATTAAAAAAAACATCCAGTCTATATTTCAATGATGAGTCATTTCTGCACAGAAATGAATGTATCCTCGCTTCATAATCCAATGAAAAAAAAATTGTTACTACCACTAAATTCCACTATTTTTTGTTGTGATTGGATATGCATATGAATGAATTTTTGAATCTACATTCTTAGTGTCAATGTTGTTAAAAAATCAAATTATTTTCTCATTTTGATTTTGTTCGTTATACTTCTTATGAAATTGTTTCTGTAATTATTTTGTGTTTTCCTCCTTCAATGAAGATTATTACTAATTGTTTAAAGTCAAATTTCTTAATTAGTCTTTTTTTTAGCTTTAGGTTAATTGATAATGTTTTGAGAATTTTATGAAGTTGTCAACACTAAAAAACATACAACCAATAATTCAATAATAGGCCATCTGTGCACAGATATGAAAGTATCACCTCTTCATAATCTAATTCAGAAAAAAAGTTTAATAACACTAACATCCCCCTTTTTGTTGTGACTGGGTATGCACATGAATGACTTTTTGAATCTACAATGTTAGTATCAATGTTGTTAAAAAATCAAATTATTTTCTCATTTTTATTTTGTCCGTCATAACTCTTATGAAATTGTTTGTGTAATTATTTTTTATTTTTTCTCTTTCAGTGAAGATTATTACTAATTGTTTAATCTCAAATTTCTTAATTAGTCTTTTGTTTAGATTTGGGTTAATTGATTATGTGTTGAGAATTTTATAAAGTTATCAACACTCAAAAAACATATAGCCTATATTTCAATGATGGGTCATGTGTGCACATATAAGAAAGTATCCTCTCTTCATAATCCAATGAAAAAACAGTGGTTAATACCACTAAATTCCACTCTTTTTTGTTGTGATTGGATACAGACATGAATGAATTTTTGAATCTCCATTGTTAGTATCAATGTTGTTAAAAAATCAAAATATTTTCTCATTTTGATTTTATCTGTCATACTTCTTATGAAATTGTTGGTGTAATTATTTTCTGTTTTCCTCCTTTAGTGAAGATTATTATTAATTGTTTAATGTCAAATTTATTAATTAGTCTTTTTTTAGCTTTGGGTTAATTGATTATGTGTTGAGAATTTTAATAAAGTTGTCAACACTAAAAAAAACATCTAGCCTATATTTCAAATATGGGTCATTTCTGCACAGATATGAATGTATCCTCGCTTCATAATCCAATGAAAAAACAGTTGTTACTACCACTAAATTCCACTCTTTTTTGTTGTGATTGGATATGCACATGAATGACTTTTTGAATCTACATTGTTAGTATCAATGTTGTTAAAAAATCAAATTATTTTCTCATTTTTATTTTGTCCGTCATAACTCTTATGAAATTGTTTGTGTAATTATTTTTTATTTTTTCTCCTTCAGTGAAGATTATTGTTAATTGTTTAATGTCAAATTTATTAATTAGTCTTTTTTTAGCTTTGGGTTAATTGATTATGTGTTGAGAATTTTATAAAGTTGTCAACACTAAAAAAAACATCTAGCCTATATTTCAATGATGGGTCATTTCTGCACAGATATGAATGTATCCTCGCTTCATAATCCAATGAAAAAACAATTGTTACTACCACTAAATTCCACTCCTTTTTGTTGTGATTGGATATGCACATGAACGACTTTTTGAATCTACATTGTTAGTATCAATGTTGTTAAAAAATCAAATTATTTTCTCATTTTGATTTTGTCCGTCATACTTCTTATGAAATTGTTTCTGTAATTATTTTATGTTTTTCTCCTTCAGTGAAGATTATTACTAATTGTTGAATGTCAAATTTCTTAATTAGTCTTTTTTTTTAGCTTTGGGTTAATTGATTATGGGTTGAGAATTTTATAAAGTTATCAACACTCAAAAAACATATAGCCTATATTTCAATGATGGGTCATATCTGCACAGATATGAAAGTATCCTCTCTTCATAATCCAATGAAAAGACAGTGGTTAATACCACTAAATTCCACTCTTTTTTGTTGTGATTGGATATGCACATGAATGACTTTTTGAATCTACATTGTCAGTATCAATGTTGTTAAAAAATCAAAATATTTTCTCATTTTGATTTTATCTATCATACTTCTTATGAAATTGTTGGTGTAATTATTTTCTGTTTTCCTCCTTCAGTGAAGATTATTATTAATTATTTAATGTTAAATTTTTTAATTAGTCTTTTTTTAGCTTTGGGTTAATTGATTATGTGTTGAGAATTTTATAAAGTTGTCAACACAAAAAAAAACATCTAGCCTATATTTCAAATATGGGTCATTTCTGCACAGATATGAATGTATCCTCGCTTCATAATCCAATGAAAAAACAATTGTTACTACCACTGAATTCCACTCTTTTTTGTTGTGATTGGATATGCACATGAATGACTTTTTGAATCTACATTGTTAGTATCAATGTTGTTAAAAAATCAAATTATTTTGTCATTTTTATTTTGTCCGTCATAACTCTTATGAAATTGTTTGTGTAATTATTTTTGATTTTTTTTCCTTCTGTGAAGATTATTGTTATATGTTTAATGTCAAATTTATTAATTAGTCTTTTTTTAGCTTTGGGTTAATTGATTATGTGTTGAGAATTTTATAAAGTTGTCAACAGTAAAAAAAACATCTAGTCTATATTTCAATGATGAGTCATTTGTGCACAGAAATGAATGTATCGTCGCTTCATAATCCAATGAAAAAAAAAATTGTTACTACCACTAAATTCCATTCTTTTTTGTTGTGATTGGATATGCACATGAATGACTTTTTGAATCTACATTGTTAGTATCAATGTTGTTAAAAAATCAAATTATTTTCTCATTTTTATTTTGTCTGTCATAACTCTTATGAAATTGTTTGTGTAATTATTTTTTATTTTTTCTCTTTCAGTGAAGATTATTACTAATTGTTTAATGTCAAATTTCTTAATTAGTCTTTTTTTTAGCTTTGGGTTAATTGATTATGTGTTGAGAATTTTATAAAGTTATCAACATTCAAAAAACATATACCCTATATTTCAATGATGGGTCGTGTCTGGACATATATGAAAGTATCCTCTCTTCATAATCCAATGAAAAAACAGTGGTTAATACCACTAAATTCCACTATTTTTTTGTTGTGATTGGATATGCACATGAATGACTTTTTGAATCTACATTGTCAGTATCAATGTTGTTAAAAAATCAAAATATTTTCTCATTTTGATTTTATCTGTCATACTTCTTATGAAATTGTTGGTGTAATTATTTTCTGTTTTCCTCCTTCAGTGAAGATTATTATTAATTATTTAATGTTAAATTTATTAATTAGTCTTTTTTTAGCTTTGGGTTAATTGATTATGTGTTGAGAATTTTATAAAGTTGTCAACACAAAAAAAAACATCTAGCCTATATTTCAAATATGGGTCATTTCTGCACAGATATGAATGTATCCTCGCTTCATAATCCAATGAAAAAACAATTGTTACTACCACTGAATTCCACTCTTGTTTGTTGTGATTGGATATGCACATGAATGACTTTTTGAATCTACATTGTTAGTATCAATGTTGTTAAAAAATCAAATTATTTTCTCATTTTTATTTTGTCCGTCATAACTCTTATGAAATTGTTTGTGTAATTATTTTTGATTTTTTTTTCCTTCAGTGAAGATTATTAATATATGTTTAATGTCAAATTTATTAATTAGTCTTTTTTTAGCTTTGGGTTAATTGATTATGTGTTGAGAATTTTATAAAGTTGTCAACAGTAAAAAAAACATCTAGTCTATATTTCAATGATGAGTCATTTCTGCACAGAAATGAATGTATCCTCGCTTCATAATCCAATGAAAAAAAAAATTGTTACTACCACTAAATTCCACTCTTTTTTGTTGTGATTGGATATGCACATGAATGACTTTTTGAATCTACATTGTTAGTATCAATGTTGTTAAAAAATCAAATTATTTTCTCATTTTTATTTTGTCCGTCATAACTCTTATGAAATTGTTTGTGTAATTATTTTTTATTTTTTCTCGTTCAGTGAAGATTATTACTAATTGTTTAATGTCAAATTTCTTAATTAGTCTTTGTTTTAGCTTTGGGTTAATTGATTATGTGTTGAGAATTTTATAAAGTTATCAACACTCAAAAAACATATAGCCTATATTTCAATGATGGGTCATATCTGCACAGATATGAAACTATCCTCTCTTCATAATCCAATGAAAAAATAGTGGTTAATACCACTAAATTCCACTCTTTTTTGTTGTGATTGGATACGGACATGAATGACTTTTTGAATCTACATTGTTAGTATAAGTGTTGTTAAAAAATCAAAATATTTCCTCATTTTGATTTTATCTGTCATACTTCTTATGAAATTGTTGGTGTAATTATTTTCTGTTTTCCTCCTTCAGTGAAGATTATTATTAATTGTTTAATGTCAAATTTATTAATTAGTCTTTTTTTAGCTTTGGGTTAATTGATTATGTGTTGAGAATTTTATAAAGTTGTCAACACTAAAAAAAACATCTAGCCTATATTTCAAATATGGGTCATTTCTGCACAAATATTAATGTATCCTCGCTTCATAATCCAATGAAAAAAGAATTGTTACTACCACTGAATTCCACTCTTTTTTGTTGTGATTGGATATGCACATGAATGACTTTTTGAATCTACATTGTTAGTATCAATGTTGTTAAAAAATCAAATTATTTTGTCATTTTTATTTTGTCCGTCATAACTCTTATGAAATTGTTTGTGTAATTATTTTTGATTTTTTTTCCTTCTGTGAAGATTATTGTTATATGTTTAATGTCAAATTTATTAATTAGTCTTTTTTTAGCTTTGGGTTAATTGATTATGTGTTGAGAATTTTATAAAGTTGTCAACAGTAAAAAAAAACATCTAGTCTATATTTCAATGATGAGTCATTTGTGCACAGAAATGAATGTATCGTCGCTTCATAATCCAATGAAAAAAAAATTGTTACTACCACTAAATTCCATTCTTTTTTGTTGTGATTGGATATGCACATGAATGACTTTTTGAATCTACATTGTTAGTATCAATGTTGTTAAAAAATCAAATTATTTTCTCATTTTTATTTTGTCTGTCATAACTCTTATGAAATTGTTTGTGTAATTATTTTTTATTTTTTCTCTTTCAGTGAAGATTATTACTAATTGTTTAATGTCAAATTTCTTAATTAGTCTTTTTTTTAGCTTTGGGTTAATTGATTATGTGTTGAGAATTTTATAAAGTTATCAACACTCAAAAAACATATACCCTATATTTCAATGATGGGTCGTGTCTGGACATATATGAAAGTATCCTCTCTTCATAATCCAATGAAAAAACAGTGGTTAATACCACTAAATTCCACTATTTTTTTGTTGTGATTGGATATGCACATGAATGACTTTTTGAATCTACATTGTTAGTATCAATGTTGTTAAAAAATCAAAATATTTTCTCATTTTGATTTTATCTGTCATACTTCTTATGAAATTGTTGGTGTAATTATTTTCTGTTTTCCTCCTTCAGCGAAGATTATTATTAATTATTTAATGTTAAATTTATTAATTAGTCTTTTTTTAGCTTTGGGTTAATTGATTATGTGTTGAGAATTTTATAAAGTTGTCAACACAAAAAAAAACATCTAGCCTATATTTCAAATATGGGTCATTTCTGCACAGATATGAATGTATCCTCGCTTCATAATCCAATGAAAAAACAATTGTTACTACCACTGAATTCCACTCTTGTTTGTTGTGATTGGATATGCACATGAATGACTTTTTGAATCTACATTGTTAGTATCAATGTTGTTAAAAAATCAAATTATTTTCTCATTTTTATTTTGTCCGTCATAACTCTTATGAAATTGTTTGTGTAATTATTTTTGATTTTTTTTTCCTTCAGTGAAGATTATTATTATATGTTTAATGTCAAATTTATTAATTAGTCTTTTTTTAGCTTTGGGTTAATTGATTATGTGTTGAGAATTTTATAAAGTTGTCAACAGTAAAAAAAACATCTAGTCTATATTTCATTGATGAGTCATTTCTGCACAGAAATGAATGTATCCTCGCTTCATAATCCAATGAAAAAAAAAATTGTTACTACCACTAAATTCCACTCTTTCTTGTTGTGATTGGATATGCACATGAATGACTTTTTGAATCTACATTGTTAGTATCAATGTTGTTAAAAAATCAAATTATTTTCTCATTTTTATTTTGTCCGTCATAACTCTTATGAAATTGTTTGTGTAATTATTTTTTATTTTTTCTCGTTCAATGAAGATTATTACTAATTGTTTAATGTCAAATTTCTTAATTAGTCTTTTTTTTAGCTTTGGGTTAATTGATTATGTGTTGAGAATTTTATAAGGTTATCAACACTCAAAAAACATATAGCCTATATTTCAATGATGGGTCATATCTGCACAGATATGAAACTATCCTCTCTTCATAATCCAATGAAAAAATAGTGGTTAATACCACTAAATTCCACTCTTTTTTGTTGTGATTGGATACGGACATGAATGACTTTTTGAATCTACATTGTTAGTATAAGTGTTGTTAAAAAATCAAAATATTTCCTCATTTTGATTTTATCTGTCATACTTCTTATGAAATTGTTGGTGTAATTATTTTCTGTTTTCCTCCTTCAGTGAAGATTATTATTAATTGTTTAATGTCAAATTTATTAATTAGTCTTTTTTTAGCTTTGGGTTAATTGATTATGTGTTGAGAATTTTATAAAGTTGTCAACACTAAAAAAAACATCTAGCCTGTATTTCAAATATGGGTCATTTCTGCACAAATATTAATGTATCCTCGCTTCATAATCCAATGAAAAAACAATTGTTACTACCACTGAATTCCACTCTTTTTTGTTGTGATTGGATATGCACATGAATGACTTTTTGAATCTACATTGTTAGTATCAATGTTGTTAAAAAATCAAATTATTTTGTCATTTTTATTTTGTCCGTCATAACTCTTATGAAATTGTTTGTGTAATTATTTTTGATTTTTTTTCCTTCTGTGAAGATTATTGTTATATGTTTAATGTCAAATTTATTAATTAGTCTTTTTTTAGCTTTGGGTTAATTGATTATGTATTGAGAATTTTATAAAGTTGTCAACACTAAAAAAAACATCTAGCCTATATTTCCAATATGGGTCATTTCTGCACAGATATGAATGTATCCTCGCTTCATAATCCAATGAAAAAACAATTGTTACTACCACTAGATTCCACTCTTTTTTGTTGTGATTGGATATGCACATGAATGACTTTTTGAATCTACATTGTTAGTATCAATGTTGTTAAAAAATCAAATTATTTTCTCATTTTTATTTTGTCTGTTATAACTCTTATGAAATTGTTTGTGTAATTATTTTTTATTTTTTCTCCTTCAGTGAAGATTATTACTAATTGTTTAATGTCAAATTTCTTAATTAGTCTTTTTTTTAGCTTTGGGTTAATTGATTATGTGTTGAGAATTTTATAAAGTTATCAACACTCAAAAAACATATAGCCTATATTTCAATGATGGGTCATATCTGCACAGATATGAAAGTATCCTCTCTTCATAATCCAATGAAAAAACAGTGGTTAATACCACTAAATTCCACTCTTTTTTGTTGTGATTGGATATGCACATCAATGACTCTTTGAATCTACATTGTTAGTATCAATGTTGTTAAAAAATCAAATTATTTTCTCATTTTGATTTTGTCCGTCATACTTCTTGTTCTTACGGGACCAAAGGTTGTAATTCATAAATCACTTGAGGGCTTCGGATGGCTGATCTCGATCGTTCTTCTGTTGCTTCAAGGGAATTCCGAGGGCGCAGTAGGGGACCTGCAAAAGACACTCCGATGCCTAAGTCAGCACTGGTGATGTCAGAGTATTTGAATAATTTAATGCGTAATCAATGCATGGAATAGTGTGCTATTTATACTATTTTACCTGTGGGTCCTACCTGGGATGGGCTTTCTGGCCCAATCATCCCCTTTTTGGCTATTCTTGGATCCAGTGCTTCTTAGGGAGGAAATTACCAGAGGATCCTTCAGGGGTTTGCGGTATTCGGTACTCGGTTATGAGGATCTTTGGGGTTGACTGGTTGTGTCGTGGATCTGAGCTACTTTGGTGGAGAGACATCTGTAACGTGGGGTATGGTGGTCGCCGAGGGCCGTGCTCTAGGGAGGGTGTTTGGGTAATGCATGCAGGCTGGCGCGACTTTGGTTGAGTACACGGCCGCAGGACTTGGAGTAAGCGGCCACAAGGCTTGGAGTAAGCGGCCACAAGGCTTTGCTGGGGGCCGTATATTAGGGAGGGCGTTTGGCGTAGTGCATGCGGCAAGCATGACTTTGGTTGAGTATATGGCCGCAGGACTTGGAGTAAGCAGCCACAAGGCTTTGCTGGGGGCCGTATACTAGGGGTTGGGACCTTCCATGGTGTAATGCGAGGTGGGCGGTCATCAGCTTGTTGGGTGTTTCATGAGCGGGAAGGGGGCTTTGGTATGCGGTTGGTGTGTCTGTTTGGTGCCGTGTACCTAGGCTGGGACATCAGCCTCCCAGTCTTGAGGAGATATTGATGAAAAGACTTACCGGTGTTGTGTCATTTTGCAATTTTCATTTGCGGGTTAAGGTCGCGTGCCCTATGGCTATACCAGCCTCCCAATCTTGAGGAAACGGAGTGATGTAAAGACTTACTAGGTGACGGTTGGGGGGGCTTTGTTGCGGAGAGGCCGCTATGTATGTGCCGGTTTGGGTGATTTTCAGGGGTGAGTGGGAGTTCGTAGGTGACTGTCAGAATGTGCTACAGGGGTGTCAAGGTGCATTTAATTGATGCGACGTTTGGGTTGCACTGTTTCGCGCCAGGGTGCGTTTTTCGAAGGGGTTTGGGCCTTTGGGCTTGTACTGTTTGGTATGGGATGTGAAAGGGTGCGTGCTTGTTATTTAAGGCTCGTGGGTGGTGGTTGGGTCATATTTTAGTTGTGTTCTTGAATTTGCGAAGAGGGAAAGCGGCATAGAATTAAGCATAGTTGCGTGAATTGGCCGTGTTGTTTCTTGTGAAGGTATGTCGTCCTCTTCTCATGGTTCTAATTCCGGGGAGTCTGACGCAAGTTATGGAGAATTAAGGTTGGAGTTTCTCAGCAGCTCGTCTGAGTCATTGCGAATTGAGGTGGAGCGGGAGGTGCGGGAGGATCCGCCAAGCGAGCATGCCGAGTCTCTATGGCCGAAGCGGGACGGGTACTTTTGGGTGGCCGAAGGTGTTAGGAATTGTTATTCGAAGTATAGATGGTCTCGGCTGCTTAAATCTTGGCTAAATAGCATATACCTTTTTGAGAGGGGTTTCGATCCGGACACGATGAGAGTGGAGCGGGTGAGTGCCGTGGAGTGTGTATGCCATGGGCGAGAGGGGGCTTCTACTGACTTTTTTTACATGTATTCATGTATGTTCGTGAAGTTGCACGTCCGGCTGCCGTTTGATACTTTTACGATTGGTGTTCTGAGGCTTCTGAACGTGGCGCCTACCCAGTTGCATCCGAACAGCTGGGGTAGTTTGCAAGCCTTCAGACTGTTGTGTAGGGCGCTTGGGTTAGAGCCGACCGCCGAGAGCTTCTTGTATTTTTATGTGACGAGGCCGAGGGATCCGTGTAGTTGGGTGTCGCTGGTGGGTAGACCAAGGAGTTGTGTGTTGGATGGTTTCACCCAATCTTTCAAGAATTTTAAAGATGGGTTTTTCTGTGTGAGTATGGAGGCAGGGCATGAGCCGTGGTACTTGGATGAGGCGGGTGTGGCGAGGTTTCGCCTACTAAGTGAGAGGTGGTGTGTAGGGATACGTTGGATGCGGGCAGTAGGCGGGTTGTAGAAGTTTTGGAGAGATTGCCGCCTAGGGCCTCCGGGAAGTGGATAGTGTGTTGCTACTTGACGGATGATCCGGGGCGGGATGTTTGTGGTATGTTCTCTTGTAGCTATATGGGTTCTCGTGTTGGACTAATCTGAATGTGTTGCGTTTTTGCAGGTGTGATGGCTCATTACGCAAAGAAAGTGGGGGCTTCAGAAGATTTATTTGCTAAAATCAGGGATCAGCTAGCGGCTTCTTCGAAAGGGGAGGGTTCTTCGAAAGCGGCTGCTTTGGCGGGTCCTGTGGTCGAGACCGTTCGTCCTGCAGTGAAAAGGCCGGCTGTTTCAAAATTAAAGGGGGTTGGTAAGGATAGGAAAAGGTTAAGAGCTCTTGCCAAAACGGGGGGTGTTGCGCCTGGTGGGACTAACAACCCGGACTTAGGCGGATTTGAGAAGGCGAAGGTACAGATGAGGAAGGGAGTGGAGATCAAGCTGACGGACCCGGAGGTTGCACTTGTTGAGGCCGCCGATCCTGGGCTGATTATGAGGGCATGGAACGAGTATACGTCTCGTGGGCTTGTGTTGGGGCGCCGGTTGTCGGCCATGATGCAGGAAGAGATCGCTGCAGGTGACAAGAAGAAACTGGCCGACGAGCTGGCTACCTTGAAAGTGCAGGTGGAGCTTGATCAACACACATGGGATGAGGAGAAGAAGAAGTTGGAGGCGGAAGTGAAGAAGTTGAAGGTAGGCGTGTTGGCCGCAGAGAAAAAATTGAAGTTAAAGCAAGTGGAGGTAGATGAGTTGCAGGCGAGGAGGAAAGCGGCGTCTGAGGAGGCGGCCGACGAGATTAGCGGCCTACAGCAGGCCGTGTATACGGAACATGTGAAGGGCTTTGAGAAGGCGCTGAGGCAGGCGGAGTTTTTGTATAAAGAGGTCTCTGTCACCGACTGTCATTTCAACGTAAATTTGGACATCTATGATAACAAGATGTTGGACGTGGCAGAGATTAGCAAACTGAAGGCGGTTGCCGAGGGCGAGGAGGTAGCGCGGGATGAGGAGGGCACTTTAATGACGACTCCACTACATGCTGGTGATGACCGTGCTTCCAACGAGGAAGATGTGGGTGAAGAGGCCGAAGCCGAGGCTGCTGATGGGGGTAATGGTATAGGGGAGGAGTAGGCTGTTTTAGCATAGTTTTATGGGGGCGAGGACGCCGACATCTTTGTAACTTTGTAATGTGGCTATGAGAACTGAATTTTGATTTGTGTTTGGGTGCCTCTCTTTTGTTGTGTTAATCGGAGAGGGCCGCTATGTATTGGTTTGTAATGTGGGAACTTATTTGGAAATTAATGTTAAGCTTGTTTGTTCATATGCTATTTTATGCTGTTTGTTGTTATACTTCATGCTTAGTTGAGGTTTGTGTATGTGTATCCACGCGGTTGGTTAAATGGTGACGTGATTTGCTTATTCGTTATATGATGCGCGTGGGTGGATATGTCATGTTTAGTAAATTGGCTTCTTGATAGTGTGTCACCGCTCGGCATTTTGGAGTAGTGGTTGAGGATAGTCATTTTGGCTTTCGACTAGCAGCATTTAGGGTAGTGGTTATGAGTTTGAATAGATCTCGACCAGCGACACTTGGGCTAGTGACCGGGAACGTTAGTTCTTAATAACGGCCAGCGGTACTTAGAGTAGCTGCTGGGAGTGTTAGTTCTTAATATCGACCAGCGGCACTTAGAGTAGTGGCTGGGGATGTTAGTTCTTAATATCGACCAGCGGCACTTAGAGTAGTGGCTGGGAATGTTAGTTTTAATATCGACCAGCGGCACTTAGAGTAGTGGCTAGGAGGGTTAGCTTTAATATCGACCAGCGGCACTTAGAGTAGTGGCTGGGAGGGTTAGCTTTAATATCGACCAGCGACACTTAGAGTAGTGGCTGGGAGGGTTAGCTTTAATATCGACCAGCGGCACTTAGAGTAGTGGCTGGGAGGGTTAGCTTTAATATCGACCAGCGGCACTTAGAGTAGTGGCTGGGAGTTGCAACAGGACAATCTTGAGTAATGGATTTCTTGTGATATACTGGTGGGTGGATGCCTCGTTAAAACCTTCCTGGCCAAAACCCTCCTTAGGGAAAAATGCCAGGGGAGGAAAGAGTACATCTAATTACAAGTACTGTTCAGCTAAAATAAAACTTTAAATGCGAAATGTTCCAAGTGCTGGGTAGTGGTTCTCCAGAAAGTTTCTCCAGACGGTATGCTCCCTTGCCGACGTCCTTTAGTATACGAAATGGGCCCTCCCTGTTTGGTGAGAATTTGCCTTCGTGTTTCCGCGCTTTACTGGTCATCCTCCAGACTAAGTCGCCCTTATGGAGAGAGCGTGGTTTGAGTTTGGAGTTGTATCTTCTGGCGGCTCTTAATTTGGTCGCCAGGTCATGGATGCGTGCCTTTTCTCGTGCTTCGTAGAGAAGGTCGAGATGGGTATTCATACAGTCGTCATTGGATTGGGCGTTATGGTGTTGCTGGCGTAGGGATGGTTGTCCGATTTCCATGGGAATCACAGCATCGGTGCCGTAGACAAGGGTGTATGGTGCCTCGTGGGTGGAGGATTGGGGCGTGCATCTATATGCCCAAAGTACTTCGAGGAGCTCGTCTGGCCATTTTCCCTTTGCCCCGTCAAGCCGCTTCTTGAGTTGGCCGAGGATGACTTTGTTTGCAGCTTCTGCTTGGCCGTTTGTTTGGGGGTGCTCGACGGAACTGCTGATGTGTGTGATTTTCAGGTTGCGGTAGAATTCGCTGAGGCCTTTGTCTATGAACTGGCGGCCGTTGTCAGTTATGATGGTGTGAGGGATACCGTAACGACATATGATGTTCTTCCAGACGAAACGCTGCACTTGATTGGCAGTTATGGTGGCAAGGGGTTCTGCCTCGATCCATTTGGAGAAGTAATCGACGGCGACAAGTAGGAACTTCACTTGGCCTTTACCTGGTGCGAAAGGGCCGACGATGTCCATTCCCCATTTGGAGAATGGCCACGGTGAGGATATGTGGTGGAGTTCCTCATGGGGTACGTGCGTCACGGGGCTGTGCTTTTGACATTGAATGCATTTTCTAACATACATGGTGCAATCTTCCTCCATTGTCGGCCAGTAGTAGCCGGCTCGCAATATCCTGGCGGCCATGGTCTTGGGACCCGAGTGATAGCCACAAATTCCTTGGTGTATTTCTTGCATGACATATTCGGCTTGCTCGCGTGTGACGCACTTGAGCAAGGGTCTGCTGAAGCCTCGTCTAAATAGTTCACCGTCGACTAAAATATAGCGCACCGCTTTCCGGGTCCATCCTTTGTCTTCGTTTGCTGGGGTGGTTCCGTCTTCTAGGTATGTGACAAAAGGTTCCATCCAGGTGCCGGTTGTGGTGATGTTGAGGCACTGATTGGTTTGCTCGATGGAGGGTATGCTCAGGGTGTGTTGCAAAAGCGACTTGTATCGCCCCTTTTTCTTAGTGCTAGCAAGCTTTGAGAGGATGTCGGCTCTGGTGTTGTTACTTCTGGGGACATGTTCGATCTTGAAAGCCTCGAAGTGCTCGATTAGGGCGGTTACCGCGTGGTAGTATTGCGAGAGCAAGGCGTCCTTGACTTGATAGTCGCCGTTGAGGTGCCCCACTGTGAGCTTGGAGTCTGTTTTGCAAAATAGCTTCTTGGCGCCAACGTCGCGTGCTAGATTGAGGCCGGCTATTATGGCTTCGTATTCTGCTTGATTTTTGGAAGTTTTGAAATTGAAGCGGAGGGATTGCTCGACAAGGATGTCGCCGGGACCTTCTAGTACTATTCCTGCACCGGCACCCTGGGGGTTTGAGGAGCCATCTACATGCATCGTCCACCAAGTGTCTTGGGTGGATGAGTGGCTCTGGAGGTCGTTGGTGAAGTCTGCTAAGCATTGTGCTTTGATGGGACCGTGTGTCTCGTATTGGATGTTGAATTCGGACAATTCGATGGCCCACGAAGATAGCCGTCCTGCCAAATCTGGTTTTTGGAGGATTTTTTGCACAGGGTGGTCCGTTCTGACGATGACGGTGTGGGACTGAAAGTATGGGCGTAATCGTCGTGCTGCAGTTATCAACGCGAGGGCTACTTTTTCAATCATCTGGTATCGCGTTTCCGGGTCCTGGAGGATTCGGTTGGTGAAATATATGGGTTGTTGGGTGTTGTCTTTCTCTTGGACGAGAACGGAGCTGAGTGCGCCCGTAGATGCCGCTACATGACGAGGGGAAGGTTGAGAATTGGGGGGGTGGTTAGCAGCTGTTTCAAGGTGTTGAAGTTTTGTTCGCAAGTTTCGTCCCAAACGAACTTGGCTGATTTCTTTAGTAGCTTGATCATTGGTTTGGTTTTGTCGGCCAACTTGGGGAGAAAACGTGAGATAGCAGTTAACCTGCCCACTAGGCGTTGTACTTCCTTGACGTTTGTGGGACTTCTCATATCGATTATTGCTTGGCATTTTTCGGGGTTGGCCTCGATCCCGCGTTGCGTGAGCATGAAACCGAGGAACTTGCCGCTATCGACCCCGAAGGTACATTTCTCGGGGTTGAGTCTGATGTTATATGCTCGCAAGGCCTTGAAGACTTCTGCCAAATCTGCTGAGTGCTGCTTGGGGTTGGGGGACTTTACGATGATATCATCTACGTAAACTTCCACTGTTCGGCCGAGGAGTGGGTGAAAAACTCTATCCATGAGGCGCTGGTACGTTGCGCCTGCGTTCTTGAGGCCAAAGGGCATGACCTTATAGAAAAGGTTGGCCGCCTCGGTGATGAAAGCGGTTTTAAGCTTGTCCTCATCGGCCATCGGTATCTGATTGTAGCCGGAATAGGCATCCAGGAAACTAAGTACTGCGTGCCCCGCAGCCCCATCGACTAGTCTGTCGATTCTAGGAAGTGGGTAGGCATCTCTTGGTCATGCTTTGTTTAGGTCTGTGCAGTCGACGCACATGCGCCACTTGCCACTGGGTTTCTTTACTAGCACTACGTTTGCTAGCCAGGTTGTGTATTGGGCTTCGCCGACGAATCCAGCCTGTTTGAGTTTATTGGCTTCCTCGATTGCCGCTTGTCTTCTGCTTTCTCCGAGTTTCCTCTTCTTCTGTGAAACAGGTTTGGCGTTGGGGAAGACGGACAACTTGTGGGAGGCTATCCTGGGGTGTACACCAGGGAGATCTGCAGCGGACCACGCGAAAAGATCGGCGCTCTGTGTAAGGATGCTTTCGATGTGGTGCTCTTCTCCTTTGGGGAGGGTGGTGCCAATTTGGAGGAATCGATTTGGCTGTGGGAGGGGGAAGTGTCTTATGTCCCCAACGGGCTCGACCCTGGCTTCAGAGTTTATTCTTGGATCGAGGTCGTCGCCTGCTAAGGCTGCTTTGTCCTGGGATTGCTCGATATTGTGGGTTGTCAAGGGTGGGTGGGGAAGTTTTAGGCTTGGTATATAGCATTCCCTGGCGGCGCGCTGGTCACCGTGTACCGTGATTATGTCACCCTACGAGGATGGGAATTTCATGGCGAGATGCGGGGTGGATACGATGGCTCCCAAGGCGTTGATGGATGGTCTTCCCAGAAGTATGTTGTAGGATGTGTGTGCCTCCACAACTAGGTAGCGAATGGGTATGGTTTTCGTTTGCCTACCTTCTCCAAAGGTTGTGTGGAGGTCGATATACCCTTTGGTTGGGACCCTTTCGCTTGAGAACCCGTATATTGGTTCATTATGGGGAGTGAGGTCGGCTAAGGGTATCTGCAGCTTGTTGAAAGTTTTCCAATATAAGATATCCACGGAGCTTCCTTGGTCGATGAGCACTTTCTTGACCGCGAAGTTTTCTACTTCTATGGTTATGACCATGGGGTCGTCTTGGTTGGGGTCGGTGCCTTGAAAGTCTGAGTCTGAGAAGGTGATGGGTGGCATTCTTCTTATCGTTCTGCCAAACACAGCGTGTACTGATTGGACTGCTCTTAGGTGCCTTTTCCTGGACGAGGATGACCTCCCTCCTCCGGCAAATCCACCATATATGGTGTTGATTGTTCCGCGTAAGGGTGGTCTATCGTCGGTTCGCCTGGGTTGTTGTTGGGCTGGCGCTCGCTGTTCTGTGTGTTGGGTTCTTGCGGGCTCTCTTCTTGGCTCTCTACGCTCAGTTCGTCGGTCTGTTCGTCGCTCGACTCGCCTATTGTCATTCCTCTCATACCGAGGTCTGTGTGGGCCTTCCCCGTTTTCTCTTATGTAATGTTTGAGATGTCCAGCCCGCACGAGTTCTTCTATCTTGTCCCACAGGGTATCGCATTCATCAGTCGTATGGCCGTTGTTGCGATGGTAATGGCAGTATTTGCTCAGGTCCGCATTAGGCGGGTTTTGGTACTTCCTGGGCGGGGGGATGAGTTCCGCCTGCAACACTTCATCTAGTATGCGAGATCTGGGCGCGTTCAAGGGAGCGTAGTTGGAGAACTTAGCGGGTTTTCGCTCCATCGGGCGGTTCTGTTCACGCGGGGGGGGCTCTTTATTAGGTTTCCTGATGTTGGTGTGTGCTGAGGGAGTTTGAGCGTTACTTTGGTATCGCCTCATGTCCTCGACTCTGATAAACATGGCTGCTCTTTTCCTAAGCTCCTGCATGCTTATGGGGGGACGCATTGCTAATTCATCGGCGAAGGGTCCCGGCCAGAGGGAGGTCATCATGTACATCAATATGAGATTGGGGGTGAGGTCCTTGATTTTCATGGCTATGGCGCCGAATCTGTCGATAAAAACTCGGAGAGGTTCCCCCTCCTCTTGCCTGAGATTGAGGAGGGCAATTGTGGTGAGGTCGTGGCGACGACTCGTGTCGAACTGGGTGGTGAAGGTGGTGGTAAGCGTGGTGAAGGAGTCAATGGTATAAGGAGGAAGGCTCATGAACCATTCTAAAGCCGATCCTCTGAGGGCTACTGAAAACGATTTACATAGGACGGCGTCGTCCGTTGAATATAGCCCCACTTGGTTGGTGTAAATAGATACAAACTCGTCTGGGTCCGTTGTGCCATCATACGTCACGGTGGGCGCTTTCCACTTATGGGGTAGGGGAGTTTCTGTGATCCCATCTATGAAGGGGTGGCGGCGATTCCTCTTCGACGCGAAGGAGCTGTAGTTACCCCCTGTCGTTGGCCCGGCGGGCCTGTATTCGCTTTCGTCTTCAGTTGGATGGATGTCAACTCTTGAGTGGGGAGGGGCAGTGACCCTTGAGTTTGGGGGGACATCCGCCCTTGACCGAGGTTGGTAGGGCTCCCTAGCCGCTTGGTATGCTTCTATCTTCTGCCTAAGGAGAGAATTTTCCTCTCTCAATGCCTCCATTTCATCTGCGTTTCTTTTCTTGTACTCTGCGAATTCTTGCTGCATCCTGGCTTGGGCCTCCAGAATGCGGGAAATCTCCGATGCTGGCCCGGGGTCCCCAACTTCAACAGTTGGGACGACGGGGGGGACGTCCGCTGTCCTGCTTCTTGTGGAAACCATCTTGTCTTCTTGGGCTGTTGTCTTGGATCTGTGAAGTACTCTCCGGCCCCACGGTGGGCGCCAAATGTTCTTACGGGACCAAAGGTTGTAATTCACAAATCACTTGAGGGCTTCGGATGGCTAATCTCGGTCGTTCTTCTGTTGCTTCAGGGGAATTCCGGGGGCGGAGCAGGGGACCTGCAAAAGACACTCCGATGCCTAAGTCAGCACTGGTGATGTCAGAGTATTTGAATAATTTAATGCGTAATCAATGCATGGAACAGTGTGCTATTTATACTATTTTACCTGTGGGTCCTACCTGGGATGGGCTTTCTGGCCCAATCATCCCCTTTTTGGCTATTCTTGGATCCAGTGCTTCTTAGGGAGGAAATTACCAGAGGATCCTTCAGGGGTTTGCGGTATTCGGTACTCGGTTATGAGGATCTTTGGGGTTATCTGTTTGGTGCCGTGTACCTAGGCTGGGACATCAGCCTCCCAGTCTTGAGGAGATATTGACGAAAAGACTTACCGGTGTTGTGTCATTTTGCAATTTTCATTTGCGGCTTAAGGTCGCGTGCCCTATGGCTATACTTCTTATGAAATTGTTTCTGTAATTATTTTATGTTTTCCTCCTTCAGTGAAGATTATTACTAATTGTTTAATGTCAAATTTCTTAATTAGTCTTTTTTTTAGTTTTAGGTTAATTGATAATGTGTTGAGAATTTTATGAAGTTGTCAACACTAAAAAACATACAACCAATAATTCAATAATTGGACATCTCTACACAGATATGAAAGTATCACCTCTTCATAATCTAATTAAGAAACAATGTTTAATAACACTAACATCCCCTTTTTTGTTGTGATTGGATATGCACATGAATGACTTTTTGAATCTACATTGGTAGTATCAATGTTGTTAAAAAATCAAATTATTTTCTCATTTTTATTTTGTCCGTCATACTTCTTATGAAATTGTTTCTGTAATTATTTTGTGTTTTCCTCCTTCAGTGAAGATTATTACTAATTGTTTAAAGTCCAATTTCTTAATTAATCTGTTTTTTTTAGCTTTAGGTTAGTTGATAATGTGTTGAGAATTTTATGAAGTTGTCAACACTAAAAAACATACAACCAATAATTCAATAATGGGCCATCTCTGCACAGATATGAAAGTATCACCTCTTCATAATCTAATTAAGAAAGAATGTTTAATAACACTAACATCCCCTTTTTTGTTGTGATTGGGTATGCACATGAATGACTTTTTGAATCTACATTGTTAGTATCAATGTTGTTAAAAAATCAAATTATTTTCTCATTTTTATTTTGTCCGTCAAAACTGTTATGAAATTGTTTGTGTAATTATTTTTTATTTTTTCTCCTTCAGTGAAGATTATTACTAATTGTTTAATGTCAAATTTCTTAATTAGTCTTTGTTTTTAGCTTTGGTTAATTGATTATGTGTTGAGAATTTTATAAAGTTATCAACACTCAAAAAACATATACCCTATATTTCAATGATGGGTCATGTCTGCACAGATATGAAAGTATCCTCTCTTCATAATCCAATGAAAAAATAGTGGTTAATACCACTAAAGTCCACACTTTTTTGTTGTGATTGGATATGCACATGAATGACTTTTTGAATCTACATTGTTAGTATCAATGATGTTAAAAAATCAAATTATTTGCTCATTTGGATTTTATCTGTCATACTTCTTATGAAATTGTTGGTGTAATTATTAATTAGTCTTTCTTTAGCTTTGGGTTAATTGATTATGTGTTGAGAATTTTATAAAGTTATCAACACTAAAAAACATACAACCAATAATTCAATAATAGGACATCTCTGTACAGATATGAAAGTATCACCTCTTCATAATCTAATTAAGAAACAATGTTTAATAGCACTAACATCCCCTTTTTTTGTTGTGACTGGGTATGCACATGAATGACTTTTTGAATCTACATTGTTAGTATCAATGTTGTTAAAAAATCAAATTATTTTCTCATTTTGATTTTATCTGTCATACTTCTTATGAAATTGTTTGTGTAATTATTTTCTGTTTTCCTCCTTCAGTGAAGATTATTATTAATTGTTTAATGTCAAATTTATTAATTAGTCTTTTTTTAGCTTTGGGTTAATTGATTATGTGTTGAGAATTTTATAAAGTTGTCAACACTAAAAAAAACATCTAGCCTATATTTCAATGATGGGTCATTTCTGCACAGATATGAATGTATCCTCGCTTCATAATCCAATGAAAAAACAATTGTTACTACCACTAAATTCCACTCTTTTTTGTTGTGATTGGATATGCACATGAATGACTTTTTGAATCTACATTGTTAGTATCAATGTTGTTAAAAAATGAAATTATTTTCTCATTTTGATTTTGTACGTCACACTTCTTATGAAATTGTATCTGTAATTATTTTGTGTTTTCCTCCTTAAGTGAAGATTATTACTAATTGTTTAATGTCAAATTTCTTAATTATTCTTTTTTTTAGCTTTAGGTTAATTGATAATGTGTTGAGAATTTTATGAAGTTGTCAACACTAAGAAACATACAACCAATAATTCAATAATGGGCCATCTCTGCACAGATATGAAAGTATCACCTCTTCATAATCTAATTAAGAAAGAATGTTTAATAACACTAACATCCCCTTTTTTGTTGTGATTGGGTATGCACATGAATGACTTTTTGAATCTACATTGTTAGTATCAATGTTGTTAAAAAATCAAATTATTTTCTCATTTTTATTTTGTCCGTCAAAACTGTTATGAAATTGTTTGTGTAATTATTTTTTATTTTTTCTCCTTCAGTGAAGATTATTACTAATTCTTTAATGTCAAATTTCTTAATTAGTCTTTGTTTTTAGCTTTGGTTAATTGATTATGTGTTGAGAATTTTATAAAGTTATCAACACTCAAAAAACATATACCCTATATTTCAATGATGGGTCATGTCTGCACAGATATGAAAGTATCCTCTCTTCATAATCCAATGAAAAAACAGTGGTTAATACCACTAAATTCCACTCTTTTTTGTTGTGATTGGATATGCACATGAATGACTTTTTGAATCTACATTGTTAGTATCAATGATGTTAAAAAATCAAATTATTTGCTCATTTTGATTTTATCTGTCATACTTCTTATGAAATTGTTGGTGTAATTATTAATTAGTCTTTCTTTAGCTTTGGGTTAATTGATTATGTGTTGAGAATTTTATAAAGTTATCAACACTAAAAAACATACAACCAATAATTCAATAATAGGACATCTCTGTACAGATATGAAAGTATCACCTCTTCATAATCTAATTAAGAAACAATGTTTAATAGCACTAACATCCCCTTTTTTTGTTGTGATTGGGTATGCACATGAATGACTTTTTGAATCTACATTGTTAGTATCAATGTTGTTAAAAAATCAAATTATTTTCTCATTTTGATTTTATCTGTCATACTTCTTATGAAATTGTTTGTGTAATTATTTTCTGTTTTCCTCCTTCAGTGAAGATTATTATTAATTGTTTAATGTCAAATTTATTAATTAGTCTTTTTTTTAGCTTTGGGTTAATTGATTATGTGTTGAGAATTTTATAAAGTTGTCAACACTAAAAAAAAACATCTAGCCTATATTTCAATGATGGGTCATTTCTGCACAGATATGAATGTATCCTCGCTTCATAATCCAATGAAAAAACAATTGTTACTACCACTAAATTCCACTCTTTTTTGTTGTGATTGGATATGCACATGAATGACTTTTTGAATCTACATTGTTAGTATCAATGTTGTTAAAAAATGAAATTATTTTCTCATTTTGATTTTGTACGTCACACTTCTTATGAAATTGTATCTGTAATTATTTTGTGTTTTCCTCCTTAAGTGAAGATTATTACTAATTGTTTAATGTCAAATTTCTTAATTATTCTTTTTTTTAGCTTTAGGTTAATTGATAATGTGTTGAGAATTTTATGAAGTTGTCAACACTAAAAAACATACAACCAATAATTCAATAATGGGCCATCTCTGCACAGATATGAAAGTATCACCTCTTCATAATCTAATTAAGAAAGAATGTTTAATAACACTAACATCCCCTTTTTTGTTGTGATTGGGTATGCACATGAATGACTTTTTGAATCTACATTGTTAGTATCAATGTTGTTAAAAAATCAAATTATTTTCTCATTTTTATTTTGTCCGTCAAAACTGTTATGAAATTGTTTGTGTAATTATTTTTTATTTTTTCTCCTTCAGTGAAGATTATTACTAATTCTTTAATGTCAAATTTCTTAATTAGTCTTTGTTTTTAGCTTTGGTTAATTGATTATGTGTTGAGAATTTTATAAAGTTATCAACACTCAAAAAACATATACCCTATATTTCAATGATGGGTCATGTCTGCACAGACATGAAAGTATCCTCTCTTCATAATCCAATGAAAAAACAGTGGTTAATACCACTAAATTCCACTCTTTTTTGTTGTGATTGGATATGCACATGAATGACTTTTTGAATCTACATTGTTAGTATCAATGATGTTAAAAAATCAAATTATTTGCTCATTTTGATTTTATCTGTCATACTTCTTATGAAATTGTTGGTGTAATTATTAATTAGTCTTTCTTTAGCTTTGGGTTAATTGATTATGTGTTGAGAATTTTATAAAGTTATCAACACTAAAAAACATACAACCAATAATTCAATAATAGGACATCTCTGTACAGATATGAAAGTATCACCTCTTCATAATCTAATTAAGAAACAATGTTTAATAGCACTAACATCCCCTTTTTTTGTTGTGATTGGGTATGCACATGAATGACTTTTTGAATCTACATTGTTAGTATCAATGTTGTTAAAAAATCAAATTATTTTCTCATTTTGATTTTATCTGTCATACTTCTTATGAAATTGTTTGTGTAATTATTTTCTGTTTTCCTCCTTCAGTGAGGATTATTATTAATTGTTTAATGTCAAATTTATTAATTAGTCTTTTTTTAGCTTTGGGTTAATTGATTATGTGTTGAGAATTTTATAAAGTTGTCAACACTAAAAAAAACATCTAGCCTATATTTCAATGATGGGTCATTTCTGCACAGATATGAATGTATCCTCGCTTCATAATCCAATGAAAAAACAATTGTTACTACCACTAAATTCCACTCTTTTTTGTTGTGATTGGATATGCACATGAATGACTTTTTGAATCTACATTGTTAGTATCAATGTTGTTAAAAAATGAAATTATTTTCTCATTTTGATTTTGTACGTCACACTTCTTATGAAATTGTATCTGTAATTATTTTGTGTTTTCCTCCTTAAGTGAAGATTATTACTAATTGTTTAATGTCAAATTTCTTAATTATTCTTTTTTTTAGCTTTAGGTTAATTGATAATGTGTTGAGAATTTTATGAAGTTGTCAACACTAAAAAACATATAACCAATAATTCAATAATGGGCCATCTCTGCACAGATATGAAAGTATGACCTCTTCATAATCTAATTAAGAAACAATGTTTAATAACACTAACATCTCCTTTATTTGTTGTGATTGGGTATGCACATGAATGACTTTTTGAATCTACATTGTTAGTATCAATGTTGTTAAAAAATCAAATTATTTTCTCATTTTTATTTTGTCCGTCAAAACTCTTATGAAATTGTTTGTGTAATTATTTTTGATTTTTTCTCCTTCAGTGAAGATTATTACTAATTGTTTCATGTCAAATTTCTTAATTAGTCTTTTTTTTTAGCTTTAGGTTAATTGATAATGTGTTGAGAATTTTATGAAGTTGTCAACACTAAAAAACATACAACAAATAATTCAATAATGGGCCATCTCTGCACAAATATGAAAGTATCACCTCTTCAGAATCTAATTAAGAAAAAATGTTTAATAACACTAACATCTCCTTTTTTTGTTGTGATTGGGTATGCACATGAATGACTTTTGGAATCTACATTGTTAGTATCAATGTTGTTAAAAAATCAAATTATTTTCTCATTTTTATTTTGTCGGTCATAACTCTTAGGAAATTGTTTCTGTAATTATTTTGTGTTTTCCTCCTTCAGTGAAGATTATTACTAATTTTTTAATATCAAATTTCTTAATTAGTCTTTTTTTTAGCTTTGGGTTAATTGATTATGTGTTGAGAATTTGATGAAGTTGTCAACACTCAAAAAACATATAGCCTATATTTCAATGATGGGTCATGTCTGCACAAATATGAAAGTATCCTCTCTTCATAATCCAATGAAAAAACAGTGGTTAATACCACTAAATTCCACTCTTTTTTGTTGTGATTGGATATGCACATGAATGACTTTTTGAATCTACATTGTTAGTATCAACGATGTTAAAAAATCAAATTATTTTCTCATTTTGATTTTATCTGTCATAGTTCTTATGAAATTTTTGGTGTAATTATTAATTAGTCTTTTTTTAGCTTTGGGTTAATTGATTATGTGTTGAGAATTTTATAAAGTTATCAACACTAAAAAATATACAACCAATAATTCAATAATGGGCCATCTCTGCACACATATGAAAGTATCACCTCTTCATAATCTAATTAAGACACAATGTTTAATAACACTAACATCTCCTTTTTTTGTTGTGATTGGGTATGCACATGAATGACTTTTTGAATCTACATTGTTAGTATCAATGTTGTTAAAAAATGAAATTATTTTCTCATTTTTATTTTGTCCGTCATAACTCTTATGAAATTGTTTCTGTAATTATTTTGTGTTTTCCCCCTTCAGTGAAGATTATTACTAATTGTTTAATGTCAAATTTCTTAATTAGTCTTTTTTTTTAGCTTTCGGTTAATTGATAATGTGTTGAGAATTTTATGAAGTTGTCAACACTAAAAAACATACAACCAATAATTCAATAATGGGCCATCTCTGCACAAATATGAAAGTATCACCTCTTCAGAATCTAATTAAGAAACAATGTTTAATAACACTAACATCTCCTTTTTTTGTTGTGATTGGGTATGCACATGAATGACTTTTTGAATCTACATTGTTAGTATCAATGATGTTAAAAAATCAAATTATTTTCTCATTTTGATTTTTTCTGTCATACTTCTTATGAAATTGTTGGTGTAATTATTAATTAGTCTTTTTTTAGCTTTGGGTTAATTGATTATGTGTTGAGAATTTTATAAAGTTATCAACACTAAAAAACATAGAACCAATAATTCAATAATAGGACATCTCTGTACAGATATGAAAGTATCACCTCTTCATAATCTAATTAAGAAACAATGTTTAATAGCACTAACATCCCCTTTTTTTGTTGTGATTGGGTATGCACATGAGTGACTTTTTGAATCTACATTGTTAGTATCAATGCTGTTAAAAAGTCAAATTATTTTCTCATTTTTGTTTTGTGCGTCATAACTCTTATGAATATGTTTGTGTAATTATTTTTGTTTTTTTCTCTTTCACTGAAGATTATTACTAATTGTTTAATGCCAAATTTCTTAATTAGTCTTTTTTTTTAGCTTTGGGTTAATTGATTGTGTTGAGAATTTTATAAAGCTGTCAACACTAAAAAAAATATAGCCTATATTTCAATGATGGGTCATGTCTGCACAGATATGAAAGTATGCTCTCTTCATAATCCAATGAAAAAACAATGGTTAATACAACTAAATTCCACTCTTTTTTTTTATGATTGGATATGCACATGAATGACTTTTTGAATCTACATTGTTAGTATCCATGTTGTTAAAAAATCAAATTATTTTCTCATTTTGATTTTGTCTATCATACTTCTTATGAAATTGTTGGTGTAATTATTTTTGTTTTTTTCTCCTTCAGTGAAGATTATTACTAATTGTTTAATGTCAAATTTCTTAATTAGTCTTTTTTTAGCTTTGGGTTAATTGATTATGTATTGAGAATTTGATGAAGTTGTCAACACTAAAATAACATATAGCCTATATTTCAATGATGGGTCATGTCTGCACAAATATGAAAGTCTCCTCTCTTCATAATCCAATGAAAAAACAATGGTTAATACCACTAAATTCCACTCCTTTTTGTTGTGATTGGATATGCACATGAATGACTTTTTGAATCTACATTGTTAGTATCAATGTTGTTAAAAAATCAAATTATTTTCTCATTTTGGTTTTCTCCGTCATACTTGTTATGAAATTGTTTGTGGAATTATTTGATGTTTTCGTCCTTCTTTGAAGATTATTACGAATTGTTTAATGTCAAACTTCTTAATTAGTCTTTTTTTTGTGTTGTGTTAATTAATTACTTGTTGAGAATTTTATAAAGTTGTCAATAGTAAAAAAACCTATAGCCTTTATTTGAATGATGGGTCATGTCTGCACAGATGTGAAAGTATCCTCTCTTCATAATCAAATGAAAAAACAATGGTTAATACCACTAAATTCCACTCCTTTTTGTTGTGATTGGATATGCACATGAATGACTTTTTGAATCTACATTGTTAGTATCAATGCTGTTAAAAAATCAAATTATTTTCTCATTTTGATTTTGTCCGTCATACTTTTTATGAAATTGTTTGTGTAATTATTTTGTGTTTTCCTCCTTCTGTGAAGTTTATTACTAATTGTTTAATGTCAAATTTCTTAGTTAGTCTTTTTTTTTAGCTTTGGGTTAATTGATTATGTGTTGAGAATTTTATGAATTTGTCAACACTAAAAAAACCATATAGCCGATATTTCATTTGATAGGCCATCTCTGCACATATATGAAAGTATCCCCTCTTCATAATCTAACGAAGAAACAATGGTTAATACCACTAAATACCACTCTTTTTGTTGTGATTGGATATCCACATGAATGACTTTTTGAATCTACATTGTTAGTATCAATGTTGTTAAACAATCAAATTCTTTTGTCATTTTGATTTTGGCGGTCATACTTTTTATGAAATTGATTGTGTAATTATTTTGTGTTTTCCTCCTTTTGTGAAGATTATTACTAATTGTTTAATGTCAAATTTCTTAATTAGTCTTTTTTTTAGCTTTGGGTTAATTGAGTATGTGTTGAGAATTTGATGAAGTTGTCAACACTAAAAAAAACATATAGCCTATATTTCAATGATGGGTCATTTCTGCATAGATATAAAAGTATCCTCTCTTCATAATCTAACGAAGAAACAATGGTTAATACCACTAAATTCCACTCTTTTTTGTTGTGATTGGATATGCACATGAATGACTTTTTGAATCTACATTGTTAGTATCAATGTTGTTAAAAATTCAAATTATTTTCTCATTTTGATTTTGTCCGTCATAACTCTTATGAAATTGTTTGTGTAATTATTTTTGTTTTTTTTCTCCTTCAGTGAAGATTATTACTAATTGTTTAATGTCAAATTTCTTAATTAGTCTTTTTTTTAGCTTTGGGTTAAGTGATTATGTGTTGTGAATTTTATGAAGTTGTCAACACTAAAAAAAACATATAGCCTATCTTTCAATGATGGGTCATTTCTGCACAGATATGAAAGTATCCTCTCTTTATAATCTAATGAAAAAACAATGGTTAATACCACTAAATTCCCCTCTTTTTTGTTATGATTGGATATGCACATGAATGACTTTTTGAATCTTCATTGTTGGTATAAATGTTGTCAAAAAATCAAATTATTTTCTCATTTTGATTTTGTCCGTCATAACTCTTATGAAATTGTTTGCATAATTATTTTCTGTTTTCCTCCTTCAGTGAAGATTATTACTAATTCTTTAATGTCAAATTTCCTAATTAGTCTTTTTTTTAGCTTGGGGTTAATTGATTATGTGTTGAGAATTTTATTAAGTTGCCAACACTAAAAAAAAATATAGCCGAGATATCAATTGATAGGCCATCTCTGCACAGATATGAAAGTAACCCCTCTTCATAATCTAACGAAGAAACAATGCTTAATACCACTGAATTCCACTCTTTTTTGTTGTGATTGGATATGCACATGAATGACTTTTTGAATCTACATTCTTAGTATCAATGTTGTTAAACAATCAAATTATTTTCTCATTTTTATTTAATGCGTCATAACTCTTATGAAATTGTTTGCATAATTATTTTCTGTTTTCCTCCTTCAGTGAAGATTATTACTAATTCTTTAATGTCAAATTTCCTGATTAGACTTGTTTTTAGCTTTGGGTTAATTGATTATGTGTTGAGAATTTTATTAAGTTGCCAACACTAAAAAAAACATATAGCCGATATTTCAATTGATAGGCCATCTCTGCACAGATATCAAAGTATCCCCTCTTCATAATCTAACGAAGAAACAATGGTTAATACCACTAAATTCCACTCTTTTTGTTGTGATTGGATATCCACATGATTGACTTTTTGAATCTACATTGGTAGTATCAATGTTGTTAAACAATCAAATTCTTTTGTCATTTTGATTTTGTCCGTCATACTCTTTATGAAATTGTTTGTGTAATTATTTTGTGTTTTCCTCCTTCTGTGAAGATTATTACTAATTGTTTAATGTCAAATTTCTTAATTAGTCTATTTTTTAGCTTTGGGTTAATTGATTATGTGTTGAGAATTTGATGAAGTTGTCAACACTAAAAAAAACATATAGCCTATATTTCAATGATGGGTCATTTCTGCACAGATATAAAATTATCCTCTCTTCATAATCTAACGAAGAAACAATGGTTAATACCACTAAATTCCACTCTTTTTTGTTGTGATTGGATATGCACATGAATGACTTTTTGAATCTACATTGTTAGTATCAATGTTGTTAAAAAATCAAATTATTTTCTCATTTTGATTTTGTCCGTCATACTTCTTATGAAATTATTTCTGTAATTATTTTGTGTTTTCGTCCTTCAGTGAAGATTTTTACTAATTGTTTGATGTCAAATTTCTTAATTAGTCTTTTTTTTAGCTTTGGGTTAATTGATTATGTGTTGAAAATTTAAAAAGTTGTCAACACTAAAAAAAACATATAGCCTATATTTCAATGATGGGCCATTTTTGCACAGATATGAAAGTATCCTCTCTTCATAATCCAATGAAAAGACGATGGTTAATACCACTAAATTCCACTCTTTTTTGTTGTGCTTGGATATGCACTTCAATGACTTTTTGAATCTACATTGTTAGTATCAATGTTGTTAAAAAATCAACTTATTTTCTCATTTTGATTTTGTCCGTCATACTTTTTATGAAATTGTTTGTGTAATTATTTTGTGTTTTCCTCCCTCTGTGAAGATTATTACTAATTTTTTAATGTCAAATTTCTTAGTTAGTCTTTTTTTTTAGCTTTGGGTTAATTGATTATGTGTTGAGAATTTTATGAAGTTGTCAACACTAAAAAAAACATATAGCCGATATTTCAATTGATAGGCCATCTCTGCACATATATGAAAGTATCCCCTCTTCATAATCTAACGAAGAAACAATGGTTAATACCACTAAATTCCACTCTTTTTGTTGTGATTGGATATGCACATGAATGACTTTTTGAATCTACATTGTTAGTATCAATGTTGTTAAACAATCAAATTATTTTCTCATTTTGATTTTGTCCGTCATAACTCTTATGAAATTCTTTGCATAATTATTTTCTGTTTTCCTCCTTCAGTGAAGATTATTACTAATTCTTTAATGTCAAATTTCCTAATTAGTCTTTTTTTTTTGCTTGGGGTTAAATGATTATGTGTTGAGAATTTTATTAAGTTGCCAACACTAAAAAAAAATATAGCCGAGATATCAATTGATAGGCCATCTCTGCACAGATATGAAAGTAACCCCTCTTCATAATCTAACGAAGAAACAATGGTTAATACCACTAAATTCCACTCTTTTTGTTGTGATTGGATATGCACATGAATGACTTTTTGAATCTACATTGTTGGTATCAATGGTTAATTATTTTCTCATTTTGAATTTGTCCGTCATACTTTTTATGAAATAGTTTGCGTAATTATTTTTGTTTTTTTCTCCTTCAATAAAGATTATTACTAATTGTTTAATGTCAAATTTCTTAATTAGTCTTTTTTTTAGCGTGGGGTTAATTGATTATGTGTTGAGAATTTTATGAAGTTGTCAACACTACAAAACACACAACCAATAATTCAATGATGGGCCATCTCTGCACAGATATGAAAGTATCCTCTCTTCATAATCTAATTAAGAAACAATGGTTAATAAAATAACATCCCTTTTTTTTGTGATTGGATATGCACATGAATGAGTTTTTGAATCTACATTGTTAGTATCTATGTTGTTAAACAATCAAATTATTTGCCCATTTTGATTTTGTCCGTCATAACTCTTATGAAATTGTTTGCATAATTATTTTCTGTTTTCCTCCTTCAGTGAAGATTATTACTAATTCTTTAATGTCAAATTTCCTAATTAGTCTTTTTTTTTTGCTTGGGGTTAATTGATTATGTGTTGAGAATTTTATTAAGTTGCCAACACTAAAAAAAATATATAGCCTATATTTCAATGATGGGTCATTTCTGCACAGATATGAAAGTATCCTCTCTTCATAATCTATTGAAGAAACAATGGTTAATACCACTAAATTCCACTCTTTTTTATTGTGATTGGATATGCACATGAATGACTTTTTGAATCTACATTGTTAGTATCAATGTTGTTAAAAAATCAAATTATTTTCTCATTTTGATTTTGTCCGTCATACTTTTTGTGAAATTGTTTGTGTAATTATTTTGTGTTTTTCTCCCTCTGTGAAGATTATTACTAATTGTTTAATGTCAAATTTCTTAATTAGTCTTTTTTTTAGCTTTGGGTTAATTGATCATGTGTTGAGAATTTGATGAAGTTGTCAACACTAAAAAAAACATACAGCCTATATTTCAATGATGTGTCATTTCTGCACAGATATGAAACTATCCTCTCTTCATAATCTAATGAAAAAAGAATGGTTAATACCACAAAATTCCACTCTTTTTTGTTGTGATTCGATATGCACATGAATGACTTTTTGAATCTACATTGTTAGTATCTATTGTTGTTAAAAAATCAGATTATTTTCTCATTTTGATTTTGTCCGTCATACTTTTTATGAAATTGTTTGTGTAATTATTTTTGTTTTTTTCTCCTTCAGTGAAGATTATTACTAATTCTTTAATGTCAGATTTCTTAATTAGTCTTTTTTTTAGCTTTGGGTTAATTGATTATGTGTTGAGAATTTGATGAAGTTGTCAACACCTGAAAGAAGATATAGCTGATATTTGAATGTATAGGCCATCTCTGCACAAATATGAAAGTATCCCATATTCATAATCTATTGAAGAAACAATGCTTAATACCACTAAATTCCACTATTTTTGTTGTGATTGGATATGCACATGAATGACTTTTTGAATCTACATTGTTAGTATCAATGTTGTTAAACAATCAAATTATTTTCTCATTTTTATTTTGTCCGTCATAACTCTGATGAAATTCTTTTTTGTAATTATTTTGTGTTTTCCTCCTTCTGTGAAGATTATTACTTATTGTTTAATATCAAATTTCTTAATTAGTCTTTTTTTTAGCTTTGGGTTAATTGATTATGTGTTGAGAATTTTATGAAGTTGTCAACACTAAAAAAACATATAGCCGATATTTCAATTAATAGGCCATCTCTGCACAGATATGAATGTATCCTCTCTTCATAATCTAACAAAGAAACAATGGTTAATACCAGTAAATTCCACTCTTTTTTGTTGTGATTGGATATGCACGTGAATGACTTTTTGAATCTATATTCTAAGTATCAATGTTGTTAAAAAATCAAATTATTTTCTCATTTTGATTTTGTCCGTCATACTTCTTATGAAATTGTTTCTGTAATTATTTTGTGTTTTCCTCCTTCACTGAAGATTATTACTAATTGTTTAATGTCAAATTTCTTAATTAGTCTTTTTTATTAGCTTTGGGTTAATTGATTATGTGTTGAGAATTTTATGAGGTTGTCAACACTAAAAAACATACAACCAATAATTCAATGATGGGCCATCTCTGTAGAGATATGAAAGTATACTCTCTTCATAATCTAATTAAGAAACAATGGTTAATAACACTAACATCCCCTTTTTTTGTTGTGATTGGATATGCACATGATTGACTTTTTGAATCTACATTGTTATTATCAATGTTGTTAAACAATCTAATTATTTTCTCATTTTTATTTTGTCTGTCATAACTCTTATGAAATTCTTTTTTGTAATTATTTTTGTTTTTTTCTCCTTCAGTGAAGATTATTACTAATTCTTTAATGTCAAATTTCTTAATTAGTCTTTTTTTTAGCTTTGGGTTAATTGATTATGTGTTGAGAATTTGATGAAGTTGTCAACACTTAAAAGAAGATATAGCCTATATTTCAATGATGGGTCATTTCTGCACAGATATGAAAGTATCCTCTCTTCATAATCCAATGAAAAAACAATGGTTAATACCACTAAATTCCACTCTTTTTTGTTGTGATTGGATATGCACCTGAATGACTTTTTGAATCTACATTGTTGGTATCAGTGTTATTAAAAAATCAAATTATTTTCTCATTTTGATTTTATCCGTCATACTTCTTATGAAATTGTTGGTGAAATTATTTTCTGTTTTCCTCGTTCAGTGAAGAGTATTACTAATTGTTTAATATCGAATTTCTTAATTAGTCTTTTTTTTAGCTTTGGGTTAATTGATTATGTGTTGAGAATCTTATGAAGTTGTCAACACTAAAAAAACATATAGCCGATATTTCAATTGATAGGCCATCTCTGCACAAATATGAAAGTATCCCCTCTTCATAATCTAACGAAGAAACAATGGTTAATACGACTAAATTCCATTCTTTTTGGTTATGATTGGATATGCATATGAATGACCTTTTGAATCTACATTGTTAGTATCAATGTTGTTAAACAATCAAATTATTTTCTCATTTTTATTTTGTCCGTCATAACTCTTATGAAATTGTTTGCGTAATTATTTTTGGTTTTTTCTCCTTCAGTGAAGATTATCACTAATTGTTTAACGTCAAATTTCTTAATTAGTCTTTTTTTAGCTTTAGGTTAATTCATTATGTGTTGAGAATTTGATGAAGTTGTCAACACTGAAAAAAACATAGAGCCCATATTTCAATGATGGGTCATTTCTACACAGATATGAAAATATCCTCTCTTCAAAATCTAATGAAAAAACAATGGTTAATACCACTAAATTCCATTCTTTTTTGTGATGATTGGATATGCACATGAATGACTTTTTGAATCTACATTGTTGGTATCAATGTTATTAAAAAATCAAATTACTTTCTCATTTTGATTTTGTCCGTCATACTTCTTATGAAATTGTTTCTGTAATTATTTTGTGTTTTCCTCCTTCACTGAAGATTATTACTAATTGTTTAATGTCAAATTTCTTAATTAGTCTTTTTTATTAGCTTTGGGTTAATTGATTATGTGTTGAGAATTTTATGAGGTTGTCAACACTAAAAAACATACAACCAATAATTCAATGATTGGCCATCTCTGTAGAGATATGAAAGTATCCTCTCTTCATAATCTAATTAAGAAACAATGGTTAATAACACTAACATCCCCTTTTTTTGTTGTGATTGGATATGCACATGATTGACTTTTTGAATCTACATTGTTAGTATCAATGTTGTTAAACAATCTAATTATTTTCTCATTTTTATTTTGTCCGTCATAACTCTTATGAAATTCTCTATTGTAATTATTTTTGTTTTTTTCTCCTTCAGTGAAGATTATTACTAATTCTTTAATGTCAAATTTCTTAATTAGTCTTTTTTTAGCTTTGGGTTAATTGATTATGTGTTGAGAATTTGATGAAGTTGTCAACACTTAAAAAAAGATATAGCCTATATTTCAATGATGGGTCATTTCTGAACAGATATGAAAGTATCCTCTCTTCATAATCCAATGAAAAAACAATGGTTAATACCACTAAATTCCACTCTTTTTTGTTGTGATTGGATATGCACATGAATGACTTTTTGAATCTACATTGTTGGTATCAATGTTATTAAAAAATCAAATTATTTTCCCATTTTGATTTTATCCGTCATACTTCTTATGAAATTGTTGGTGAAATTATTTTCTGTTTTCCTCCTTCAGTGAAGATTATTACTAATTGTTTAATGTCAAATTTCTTAATTAGTCTTTTTTTTAGCTTTGGGTTAATTGATTATGTGTTGAGAATCTTATGAAGTTGTCAACACTAAAAAAACATATAGCCGATATTTCAATTGATAGGCCATCTCTGCACAAATATGAAAGTATCCCCTCTTCATAATCTAACGAAGAAACAATGGTTAATACGACTAAATTCCATTCTTTTTGGTTATGATTGGATATGCATATGAATGACCTTTTGAATCTACATTGTTAGTATCAATGTTGTTAAACAATCAAATTATTTTCTCATTTTTATTTTGTCCGTCATAACTCTTATGAAATTGTTTGCGTAATTATTTTTGGTTTTTTCTCCTTCAGTGAAGATTATTACTAATTGTTTAACGTCAAATTTCTTAATTAGTCTTTTTTTAGCTTTAGGTTAATTCATTATGTGTTGAGAATTTGATGAAGTTGTCAACACTAAAAAAAACATAGAGCCCATATTTCAATGACGGGTCATTTCTACACAGATATGAAAATATCCTCTCTTCAAAATCTAATGAAAAAACAATGGTTAATACCACTAAATTCCATTCTTTTTTGTGATGATTGGATATGCACATGAATGACTTTTTGAATCTACATTGTTGGTATCAATGTTATTAAAAAATCAAATTACTTTCTCATTTTGATTTTGTCCGTCATACTTCTTATGAAATTGTTTCTGTAATTATTTTGTGTTTTCCTCCTTCACTGAAGATTATTACTAATTGTTTAATGTCAAATTTCTTAATTAGTCTTTTTTATTAGCTTTGGGTTAATTGATTATGTGTTGAGAATTTTATGAGGTTGTCAACACTAAAAAACATACAACCAATAATTCAATGATGGGCCATCTCTGTAGAGATATGAAAGTATCCTCTCTTCATAATCTAATTAAGAAACAATGGTTAATAACACTAACATCCCCTTTTTTTGTTGTGATTGGATATGCACATGATTGACTTTTTGAATCTACATTGTTAGTATCAATGTTGTTAAACAATCTAATTATTTTCTCATTTTTATTTTGTCCGTCATAACTCTTATGAAATTCTCTTTTGTAATTATTTTTGTTTTTTTCTCCTTCAGTGAAGATTATTACTAATTCTTTAATGTCAAATTTCTTAATTAGTCTTTTTTTAGCTTTGGGTTAATTGATTATGTGTTGAGAATTTGATGAAGTTGTCAACACTTAAAAAAAGATATAGCCTATATTTCAATGATGGGTCATTTCTGAACAGATATGAAAGTATCCTCTCTTCATAATCCAATGAAAAAACAATGGTTAATACCACTAAATTCCACTCTTTTTTGTTGTGATTGGATATGCACATGAATGACTTTTTGAATCTACATTGTTGGTATCAATGTTATTAAAAAATCAAATTATTTTCCCATTTTGATTTTATCCGTCATACTTCTTATGAAATTGTTGGTGAAATTATTTTCTGTTTTCCTCCTTCAGTGAAGATTATTACTAATTGTTTAATGTCGAATTTCTTAATTAGTCTTTTTTTTAGCTTTGGGTTAATTGATTATGTGTTGAGAATCTTATGAAGTTGTCAACACTAAAAAAACATATAGCCGATATTTCAATTGATAGGCCATCTCTGCACAAATATGAAAGTATCCCCTCTTCATAATCTAACGAAGAAACAATGGTTAATACGACTAAATTCCATTCTTTTTGGTTATGATTGGATATGCATATGAATGACCTTTTGAATCTACATTGTTAGTATCAATGTTGTTAAACAATCAAATTATTTTCTCATTTTTATTTTGTCCGTCATAACTCTTATGAAATTGTTTGCGTAATTATTTTTGGTTTTTTCTCCTTCAGTGAAGATTATTACTAATTGTTTAACGTCAAATTTCTTAATTAGTCTTCTTTTAGCTTTAGGTTAATTCATTATGTGTTGAGAATTTGATGAAGTTGTCAACACTAAAAAAAACATAGAGCCCATATTTCAATGGTGGGTCATTTCTACACAGATATGAAAATATCCTCTCTTCAAAATCTAATGAAAAAACAATGGTTAATACCACTAAATTCCATTCTTTTTTGTTATGATTGGATATGCACATGAATGACTTTTTGAATCTACATTGTTGGTATCAATGTTATTAAAAAATCAAATTACTTTCTCATTTTGATTTTGTCCGTCATACTTCTTATGAAATTGTTTCTGTAATTATTTTGTGTTTTCCTCCTTCACTGAAGATTATTACTAATTGTTTAATGTCAAATTTCTTAATTAGTCTTTTTTATTAGCTTTGGGTTAATTGATTATGTGTTGAGAATTTTATGAGGTTGTCAACACTAAAAAACATACAACCAATAATTCAATGATGGGCCATCTCTGTAGAGATATGAAACTATCCTCTCTTCATAATCTAATTAAGAAACAATGGTTAATAACACTAACATCCCCTTTTTTTGTTGTGATTGGATATGCACATGATTGAATTTTTGAATCTACATTGTTAGTATCAATGTTGTTAAACAATCTAATTATTTTCTCATTTTTATTTTGTCCGTCATAACTCTTATGAAATTCTCTTTTGTAATTATTTTTGTTTTTTTCTCCTTCAGTGAAGATTATTACTAATTCTTTAATGTCAAATTTCTTAATTAGTCTTTTTTTAGCTTTGGGTTAATTGATTATGTGTTGAGAATTTGATGAAGTTGTCAACACTTAAAAAAAGATATAGCCTATATTTCAATGATGGGTCATTTCTGAACAGATATGAAAGTATCCTCTCTTCATAATCCAATGAAAAAACAATGGTTAATACCACTAAATTCCACTCTTTTTTGTTGTGATTGGATATGCACATGAATGACTTTTTGAATCTACATTGTTGGTATCAATGTTATTAAAAAATCAAATTATTTTCCCATTTTGATTTTATCCGTCATACTTCTTATGAAATTGTTGGTGAAATTATTTTCTGTTTTCCTCCTTCAGTGAAGATTATTACTAATTGTTTAATGTCGAATTTCTTAATTAGTCTTTTTTTTAGCTTTGGGTTAATTGATTATGTGTTGAGAATCTTATGAAGTTGTCAACACTAAAAAAACATATAGCCGATATTTCAATTGATAGGCCATCTCTGCACAAATATGAAAGTATCCCCTCTTCATAATCTAACGAAGAAACAATGGTTAATACGACTAAATTCCATTCTTTTTGGTTATGATTGGATATGCATATGAATGACCTTTTGAATCTACATTGTTAGTATCAATGTTGTTAAACAATCAAATTATTTTCTCATTTTTATTTTGTCCATCATAACTCTTATGAAATTGTTTGCGTAATTATTTTTGGTTTTTTCTCCTTCAGTGAAGATTATTACTAATTGTTTAACGTCAAATTTCTTAATTAGTCTTTTTTTAGCTTTAGGTTAATTCATTATGTGTTGAGAATGTGATGAAGTTGTCAACACTAAAAAAAACATAGAGCCCATATTTCAATGATGGGTCATTTCTACACAGATATGAAAATATCCTCTCTTCAAAATCTAATGAAAAAACAATGGTTAATACCACTAAATTCCATTCTTTTTTGTTATGATTGGATATGCACATGAATGACTTTTTGAATCTACATTGTTGGTATCAATGTTATTAAAAAATCAAATTACTTTCTCATTTTGATTTTGTCCGTCATACTTCTTATGAAATTGTTTCTGTAATTATTTTGTGTTTTCCTCCTTCACTGAAGATTATTACTAATTGTTTAATGTCAAATTTCTTAATTAGTCTTTTTTATTAGCTTTGGGTTAATTGATTATGTGTTGAGAATTTTATGAGGTTGTCAACACTAAAAAACATACAACCAATAATTCAATGATGGGCCATCTCTGTAGAGATATGAAAGTATCCTCTCTTCATAATCTAATTAAGAAACAATGGTTAATAACACTAACATCCCCTTTTTTTGTTGTGATTGGATATGCACATGATTGATTTTTTGAATCTACATTGTTAGTATCAATGTTGTTAAACAATCTAATTATTTTCTCATTTTTATTTTGTCCGTCATAACTCTTATGAAATTCTCTTTTGTAATTATTTTTGTTTTTTTCTCCTTCAGTGAAGATTATTACTAATTCTTTAATGTCAAATTTCTTAATTAGTCTTTTTTTAGCTTTGGGTTAATTGATTATGTGTTGAGAATTTGATGAAGTTGTCAACACTTAAAAAAAGATATAGCCTATATTTCAAGGATGGGTCATTTCTGAACAGATATGAAAGTATCCTCTCTTCATAATCCAATGAAAAAACAATGGTTAATACCACTAAATTCCACTCTTTTTTGTTGTGATTGGATATGCACCTGAATGACTTTTTGAATCTACATTGTTGGTATCAGTGTTATTAAAAAATCAAATTATTTTCCCATTTTGATTTTATCCGTCATACTTCTTATGAAATTGTTGGTGAAATTATTTTCTGTTTTCCTCCTTCAGTGAAGATTATTACTAATTGTTTAATGTCGAATTTCTTAATTAGTCTTTTTTTTAGCTTTGGGTTAATTGATTATGTGTTGAGAATCTTATGAAGTTGTCAACACTAAAAAAACATATAGCCGATATTTCAATTGATAGGCCATCTCTGCACAAATATGAAAGTATCCCCTCTTCATAATCTAACGAAGAAACAATGGTTAATACGACTAAATTCCATTCTTTTTGGTTATGATTGGATATGCATATGAATGACCTTTTGAATCTACATTGTTAGTATCAACGTTGTTAAACAATCAAATTATTTTCTCATTTTTATTTTGTCCGTCATAACTCTTATGAAATTGTTTGCGTAATTATTTTTGGTTTTTTCTCCTTCAGTGAAGATTATTACTAATTGTTTAACGTCAAATTTCTTAATTAGTCTTTTTTTAGCTTTAGGTTAATTCATTATGTGTTGAGAATTTGATGAAGTTGTCAACACTAAAAAAAACACAGAGCCCATATTTCAATGATGGGTCATTTCTACACAGATATGAAAATATCCTCTCTTCAAAATCTAATGAAAAAACAATGGTTAATACCACTAAATTCCATTCTTTTTTGTTATGATTGGATATGCACATGAATGACTTTTTGAATCTACATTGTTGGTATCAATGTTATTAAAAAATCAAATTACTTTCTCATTTTGATTTTGTCCGTCATACTTCTTATGAAATTGTTTCTGTAATTATTTTGTGTTTTCCTCTTTCACTGAAGATTATTACTAATTGTTTAATGTCAAATTTCTTAATTAGTCTTTTTTATTAGCTTTGGGTTAATTGATTATGTGTTGAGAATTTTATGAGGTTGTCAACACTAAAAAACATACAACCAATAATTCAATGATGGGCCATCTCTGTAGAGATATGAAAGTATCCTCTCTTCATAATCTAATTAAGAAACAATGGTTAATAACACTAACATCCCCTTTTTTTGTTGTGATTGGATATGCACATGATTGACTTTTTGAATCTACATTGTTAGTATCAATTTTGTTAAACAATCAAATTATTTTCTCATTTTTATTTTGTCCGTCATAACTCTTATGAAATTCTTTTTTGTAATTATTTTTGTTTTTTTCTTCTTCAGTGAAGATTATTACTAATTGTTTAATGTCAAATTTCTTAATTAGTCTTTTTTTTAGCTTTGGGTTAATTGATTATGTGTTGAGAATTTGATGAAGTTGTCAACACTAAAAAAAACATATAGCCTATATTTCAATGATGGGTCATTTTTGCACAGATATGAAAGTATCCTCTCTTCATAATCTAATGAAAAAACAATGGTTAATACCACTAAATTCCACTCTTTTTTGTTATGATTGGATATGCATATGAATGACCTTTTGAATCTACATTGTAAGTATCAATGTTGTTAAACAATCAAATTATTTTCTCATTTTTATTTTGTCCATCATAACTCTTATGAAATTCTTTTTGGTAACTACTTTGTGTTTTCCTCCTTCTGTGAAGATTATTACTTATTGTTTAATATCAAATTTCTTAATTAGTCTTTTTTTTAGCTTTGGGTTAATTGATTATGTGTTGAGAATTTTATGAAGTTGTCAACACTAACAAAACATATCGCCGATATTTCAATTAATAGGCCATCTCTGCACAGATATGAAAGTATCCCCTCTTCATAATCTAACAAAGAAACAATGGTTAATACCACTAAATTCCACTCTTTTTTATTGTGATTGGATATGCACGTGAATGACTTTCTGAATCTACATTCTAAGTATCAATGTTGTTAAAAAATCAAATTATTTTCTCATTTTGATTTTCTCCGTCATACTTCTTATGAAATTGTTTCTGTAATTATTTTGTGTTTTCCTCCTTCACTGAAGATTATTACTAATTGTTTAATGTCAAATTTCTTAATTAGTCTTTTTTATTAGCTTTGGGTTAATTGATTATGTGTTGAGAATTTTATGAGGTTGTCAACACTAAAAAACATACAACCAATAATTCAATGATGGGCCATCTGTGTAGAGATATGAAAGTATCCTCTCTTCATAATCTAATTAAGAAACAATGGTTAATAACACTAACATCCCCTTTTTTTGTTGTGATAGGATATGCACATGATTGACTTTTTGAATCTACATTGTTAGTATCAATTTTGTTAAACAATCAAATTATTTTCTCATTTTTATTTTGTCCGTCATAACTCTTATGAAATTCTTTTTTGTAATTATTTTTGTTTTTTTCTTCTTCAGTGAAGATTATTACTAATTGTTTAATGTCAAATTTCTTAATTAGTCTTTTTTTTAGCTTTGGGTTAATTGATTATGTGTTGAGAATTTGATGAAGTTGTCAACACTAAAAAAAACATATAGCCTATATTTCAATGATGGGTCATTTTTGCACAGATATGAAAGTATCCTCTCTTCATAATCTAATGAAAAAACAATGGTTAATACCACTAAATTCCACTCTTTTTTGTTATGATTGGATATGCATATGAATGACCTTTTGAATCTACATTGTTAGTATCAATGTTGTTAAACAAATTATTTTCTCATTTTTATTTTGTCCGTCATAACTCTTATGAAATTCTTTTTGGTAATTATTTTGTGTTTTCCTACTTCTGTGAAGATTATTACTTATTGTTTAATATCAAATTTCTTAATTAGTATTTTTTTTAGCTTTGGGTTAATTGATTATGTGTTGAGAATTTTATGAAGTTGTCAACACTAAAAAAACATATAGCCGATATTTCAATTAATAGGCCATCTCTGCACAGATATGAAAGTATCCCCTTTTCATAATCTAACAAAGAAACAATGGTTAATACCACTAAATTCCACTCTTTTTTGTTGTGATTGGATATGCACGTGAATGACTTTTTGAATCTACATTCTAAGTATCAATGTTGTTAAAAAATCAAATTATTTTCTCATTTTGATTTTGTCCGTCATACTTCTTATGAAATTGTTTCTGTAATTATTTTGTGTTTTCCTCCTTGACTGAAGATTATTACTAATTGTTTAATGTCATATTTCTTAATTAGTCTTTTTTATTAGCTTTAGGTTAATTGATTATGTGTTGAGAATTTTATGAGGTTGTCAACACTAAAAAACATACAACCAATAATTCAATAATGGGCCATCTCTGTAGAGATATGAAAGTATCCTCTCTTCATAATCTAATTCAGAAACAATGGTTAATAACACTAACATCCCCTTCTTTTGTTGTGATTGGATATGCACATGATTGACTTTTTGAATCTACATTGTTAGTATCAATGTTGTTAAACAATCTAATTATTTTCTCATTTTTATTTTGTCCGTCATAACTCTTATGAAATTCTTTTTTGTAATTATTTTTGTTTTTTTCTCCTTCAGTGAAGATTATTACTAATTCTTTAATGTCAAATTTCTTAATTAGTCTTTTTTTTAGCTTTGGGTTAATTGATTATGTGTTGAGAATTTGATGAAGTTGTCAACACTTAAAAAAAGATATAGCCTATATTTCAATGATGGGTCATTTCTGCACAGATATGAAAGTATCCTCTCTTCATAATCCAATGAAAAAACAATGGTTAATACCACTAAATTCCACTCTTTTTTGTTGTGATTGGATATGCACATGAATGACTTTTTGAATCTACATTGTTGGTATCAATGTTATTAAAAAATCAAATTATTTTCCCATTTTGATTTTATCCGTCATACTTCTTATGAAATTGTTGGTGAAATTATTTTCTGTTTTCCTCCTTCAGTGAAGATTATTACTAATTGTTTAATGTCGAATTTCTTAATTAGTCTTTTTTTTAGCTTTGGGTTAATTGATTATGTGTTGAGAATTTGATGAAGTTGTCAACAATAAAAAAAACATATAACCAATATTTCAATTGATAGGCCATCTCTGCACAAATATGAAAGTATCCGTTCTTCATAATCTAATGAAGAAACAATTGTTAATACCAGTAAATTCCACTGTTTTTTGTTGTGATTGGATATGCACATGAATGACTTTTTGAATCTACATTGTTAGTATCAATGTTGTTAAAAAATCAAATTATTTTCTCATTTTGATTTTGTCCGTCATACGTTTTATGAAATTGTTTGTGTAATTATTTTGTGTTTTCCTCCTTCTGTGAAGATTATTACTAATTATTTAATGTCGAATTTCTTAATTAGTCTTTTGTTTTAGCTTTGGGTTAATTGATTATGTGTTGAGAATTTTATGAGGTTGTCAACACTAAAAAACATACAACCAATAATTCAATGATAGGCCATCTCTGTAGAGATATGAAAGTATCGTCTCTTCATAATCTAATTAAGAAACAATTTTTAATAACACTAACATCCCCTTTTTTTGTTGTGATTGGATATGCACATGATTGACTTTTTGAATCTACATTGTTAGTATCAATGTTGTTAAACAATCAAATTATTTTCTCATTTTTATTTTGTCCGTCATAACTCTTATGAAATTCTTTTTTGTAATTATTTTTGTTTTTTTCTTCTTCAGTGAAGATTATTACTAATTGTTTAATGTCAAATTTCTTAATTAGTCTTTTTTTTAGCTTTGGGTTAATTGATTATGTGTTGAGAATTTGATGAAGTTGTCAACACTAAAAAAAACATATAGCCTATATTTCAATGATGGGTCATTTTTGCACAGATATGAAAGTATCCTCTCTTCATAATCTAATGAAAAAACAATGGTTAATACCACTAAATTCCACTCTTTTTTGTTATGATTGGATATGCATATGAATGACCTTTTGAATCTACATTGTTAGTATCAATGTTGTTAAACAATCAAATTATTTTCTCATTTTTATTTTGTCCGTCATAACTCTTATGAAATTCTTTTTGGTAATTATTTTGTGTTTTCCTCCTTCTGTGAAGATTATTACTTATTGTTTAATATCAAATTTCTTAATTAGTATTTTTTTTAGCTTTGGGTTAATTGATTATGTGTTGAGAATTTTATGAAGTTGTCAACACTAAAAAAACATATAGCCGATATTTCAATTAATAGGCCATCTCTGCACAGATATGAAAGTATCCCCTTTTCATAATCTAACAAAGAAACAATGGTTAATACCACTAAATTCCACTCTTTTTTGTTGTGATTGGATATGCACGTGAATGACTTTCTGAATCTACATTCTAAGTATCAATGTTGTTAAAAAATCAAATTATTTTCTCATTTTGATTTTGTCCGTCATCCTTCTTATGAAATTGTTTCTGTAATTATTTTGTGTTTTCCTCCTTCACTGAAGATTATTACTAATTGTTTAATGTCAAATTTCTTAATTAGTCTTTTTTATTAGCTTTAGGTTAATTGATTATGTGTTGAGAATTTTATGAGGTTGTCAACACTAAAAAACATACAACCAATAATTCAATGATGGGCCATCTCTGTAGAGATATGAAAGTATCCTCTCTTCATAATCTAACTAAGAAACAATGGTTAATAACACTAACATCACCTTTTTTTGTTGTGATTGGATATGCACATGATTGACTTTTTGAATCTACATTGTTAGTATCAATGTTGTTAAACAATCTAATTATTTTCTCATTTTTATTTTGTCCGTCATAACTCTTATGAAATTCTTTTTTGTAATTTTTTTTATTTTTTTTCTCCTTCGGTGAAGATTATTACTAATTCTTTAATGTCAAATTTCTTAATTAGTCTTTTTTTTAGCTTTGGGTTAATTGATTATGTGTTGAGAATTTGATGAAGTTGTCAACACTGAAAAAAAGATATAGCCTATATTTCAATGATGGGTCATTTCTGCACAGATATGAAAGTATCCTCTCTTCATAATCCAATGAAAAAACAATGGTTAATACCACTAAATTCCACTCTTTTTTGTTGTGATTGGATATGCACATGAATGACTTTTTGAATCTACATTGTTGGTATCAATGTTATTAAAAAATTAAATTATTTTCCCATTTTGATTTTATCCGTCATACTTCTTATGAAATTGTTGGTGAAATTATTTTCTGTTTTCCTCCTTCAGTGAAGATTATTACTAATTGTTTAATGTCGAATTTCTTAATTAGTCTTTTTTTTAGCTTTGGGTTAATTGATTATGTGTTGAGAATCTTATGAAGTTGTCAACACTAAAAAAAACATATAGCCGATATTTCAATTGATAGGCCATCTCTGCACAAATATGAAAGTATCCCCTCTTCATAATCTAACAAAGAAACAATGGTTAATACCACTAAATTCCATTCTTTTTGGTTATGATTGGATATGCATATGAATGACCTTTCGAATCTACATTGTTAGTATCAATGTTGTTAAACAATCAAATTATTTTCTCATTTTTATTTTGTCCGTCATAACTCCTATGAAATTGTTTGTGTAATTATTTTTTGTTTTTTCTCCTTCAGTGAAGATTATTACTAATTCTTTAACGTCAAATTTCTTAATTAGTCTTTTTTTAGCTTTGGGTTAATTCATTATGTGTTGAGAATTTGATGAAGTTGTCAACACTAAAAAAAACATATAGCCCATATTTCAATGATGGGTCATTTCTACACAGATATGAAAATATCCTCTCTTCAAAATTTAATGAAAAAACAATGGTTAATACCACTAAATTCCATTCTTTTTTGTTATGATTGGATATGCACATGAATGACTTTTTGAATCTACATTGTTGGTATCAATGTTATTAAAAAATCAAATTATTTTCTCATTTTGATTTTATCCGTCATACTTCTTATGAAATTGTTGGTGTAATTATTTTCTGTTTTCCTCCATCAGTGAAGATTATTAATAATTTTTTAATGTCGAATTTCTTAATTACTCCTTTTTTTAGCTTTGGGTTAATTGATTATGTGTTGAGAATCTTATGAAGTTGTGAACACTAAAAAAAAATATAACCGATATTTCAATTGATAGGCCATCTCTGCACAAATATGAAAGTATCCATTCTTCATAATCTAATGAAGAAACAATTGTTAATACCAGTAAATTCTACTCTTTTTTGTTGTGATTGGATGTGCACATGAATGACTTTTTGAATCTACATTGTTAGTATCAATGTTGTTAAAAAATCAAATTATTTTCTCATTTTGATTTTGTCCGTCATAAGTTTTATGAAATTGTTTGTGTAATTATTTTGTGTTTTCCTCCTTCACTGAAGATTATTACTAATTGTTTAATGTCAAATTTCTTAATTAGTCTTTTTTATTAGCTTTGGGTTAATTGATTATGTGTTGAGAATTTTATGAGGTTGTCAACACTAAAAAACATACAACCAATAATTCAATGATGGGCCATCTCTGTAGAGATATGAAAGTATCCTCTCTTCATAATCTAATTAAGAAACGATGGTTAATAACACTAACATCCCCTTTTTTTGTTGTGATTGGATATGCACATGATTGACTTTTTGAATCTACATTGTTAGTATCAATGTTGTTAAACAATCTAATTATTTTCTCATTTTTATTTTGTCCGTCATAACTCTTATGAAATTCTTTTTTGTAATTATTTTTGTTTTTTTCTCCTTCAGTGAAGATTATTACTAATTCTTTAATGTCAAATTTCTTAATTAGTCTTTTTTTTAGCTTTGGGTTAATTGATTATGTGTTGAGAATTTGATGAAGTTGTCAACACTTAAAAAAAGATATAACCTATATTTCAATGATGGGTCATTTCTGCACTGATATGAAAGTATCCTCTCTTCATAATCCAATGAAAAAACAATGGTTAATACCATTAAATTCCACTCTTTTTTGTTGTGATTGGATATGCACGTGAATGACTTTTTGAATCTACATTCTAAGATTCAATGTTGTTAAAAAATCAAATTATTTTCTCATTTTGATTTTGTCCATCATACTTCTTATGAAATTGTTTCTGTAATTATTTTGTGTTTTCCTCCTTCACTGAAGATTATTACTATTTGTTTAATGTCGAATTTCTTAATTAGTCTTTTTTTTAGCTTTGGGTTAATTGATTATGTGTTGAGAATCTTATGAAGTTGTCAACACTAAAAAAAACATATAGCCGATATTTCAATTGATAGGCCATCTCTGCACAAATACGAAAGTATCCCCTCTTCATAATCTAACAAAGAAACAATGGTTAATACCACTAAATTCCATTCTTTTTGGTTATGATTGGATATGCATATGAATGACCTTTTGAATCTACATTGTTAGTATCAATGTTGTTAAACAATCAAATTATTTTCTCATTTTTATTTTGTCCATCATAACTCTTATGAAATTGTTTGCGTAATTATTTTTGGTTTTTTCTCCTTCAGTGAAGATTATTACTAATTGTTTAATTTCAAATTTCTTAATTAGTCTTTTTTTAGCTTTGGGTTAATTCATTATGTGTTGAGAATTTGATGAAGTTGTCAACACTAAAAAAAACATATAGCCCATATTTCAATGATGGGTCATTTCTACACAGATATGAAAATATCCTCTCTTCAAAATCTAATGAAAAAACAATGGTTAATACCACTAAATTCCATTCTTTTTGGTTATGATTGGATATGCACATGAATGACTTTTTGAATCTACATTGTTGGTATCAATGTTATTAAAAAATCAAATTACTTTCTCATTTTGATTTTGTCCGTCATACTTCTTATGAAATTGTTTCTGTAATTATTTTGTGTTTTCCTCCTTCACTGAAGATTATTACTAATTGTTTAATGTCAAATTTCTTAATTAGTCCTTTTTTTAGCTTTGGGTTAATTGATTATGTGTTGAGAATCTTATGAAGTTGTGAACACTAAAAAAAAATATAACCGATATTTCAATTGATAGGCCATCTCTGCACAAATATGAAAGTATCTGTTCTTCATAATCTAATGAAGAAACAATTGTTAATACCAGTAAATTCCAATCTTTTTTTTTGTGATTGGATATGCACATGAATGACTTTTTGAATCTACATTGTTAGTATCAATGTTGTTAAAAAATCAAATTATTATCTCATTTTGATTTTGTCCGTCATACGTTTTATGAAATTGTTTGTGTAATTATTTTGTGTTTTCCTCCTTCTGTGAAGATTATTACTAATTATTTAATGTCGAATTTCTTAATTAGTCTTTTGTTTTAGCTTTGGGTTAATTGATTATGTGTTGAGAATTTTATGAGGTTGTCAACACTAAAAAACATACAACCAATAATTGAATGATGGGCCATCTCTATAGAGATATGAAAGTATCCTCTCTTCATAATCTAATTAAGAAACATTGGTTAATAACACTAACATCCCCTTTTTTTGTTGTGATTGGATATGCACATGATTGACTTTTTGAATCTACATTGTTAGTATCAATGTTGTTAAACAATCAAATTATTTTCTCATTTTTATTTTGTCCGTCATAACTCTTATGAAATTCTTTTTTGTAATTATTTTTGTTTTTTTCTTCTTCAGTGAAGATTATTACTAATTGTTTAATGTCAAATGTCTTAATTAGTCTTTTTTTTAGCTTTGGGTTAATTGATTATGTGTTGAGAATCTTATGAAGTTGTGAACACTAAAAAAAATATAACCGATATTTCAATTGATAGGCCATCTCTGCACAAATATGAAAGTATCTGTTCTTCATAATCTAATGAAGAAACAATTGTTAATACCAGTAAATTCCAATCTTTTTTTTTGTGATTGGATATGCACATGAATGACTTTTTGAATCTACATTGTTAGTATCAATGTTGTTAAAAAATCAAATTATTATCTCATTTTGATTTTGTCCGTCATACGTTTTATGAAATTGTTTGTGTAATTATTTTGTGTTTTCCTCCTTCTGTGAAGATTATTACTAATTATTTAATGTCGAATTTCTTAATTAGTCTTTTGTTTTAGCTTTGGGTTAATTGATTATGTGTTGAGAATTTTATGAGGTTGTCAACACTAAAAAACATACAACCAATAATTCAATGATGGGCCATCTCTATAGAGATATGAAAGTATCCTCTCTTCATAATCTAATTAAGAAACATTGGTTAATAACACTAACATCCCCTTTTTTTGTTGTGATTGGATATGCACATGATTGACTTTTTGAATCTACATTGTTAGTATCAATGTTGTTAAACAATCAAATTATTTTCTCATTTTTATTTTGTCCGTCATAACTCTTATGAAATTCTTTTTTGTAATTATTTTTGTTTTTTTCTTCTTCAGTGAAGATTATTACTAATTGTTTAATGTCAAATGTCTTAATTAGTCTTTTTTTTAGCTTTGGGTTAATTGATTATGTGTTCAGAATTTGATGAAGTTGTCAACACTAAAAAAAACATATAGCCTATATTTCAATGATGGTCATTTTTGCACAGATATGAAAGTATCCTCTCTTCATAATCTAATGAAAAAACAATGGTTAATACCACTAAATTCCACTCTTTTTTGTTATGATTGGATATGCATATGAATGACCTTTTGAATCTACATTGTTAGTATCAATGTTGTTAAACAATCAAATTATTTTCTCATTTTTATTTTGTCCGTCATAACTCTTATGAAATTGTTTGCGTAATTATTTTTGTTTTTTCTCCTTCAGTGAAGATTATTACTAATTGTTTAATGTCAAATTTCTGAATTAGTCTTTTTTTTAGCTTTGGGTTAATTGATTATGTGTTGAGAATTTTATGAGGTTGTCAACACTAAAAAACATACAACCAATAATTCAATGATGGGCCATCTCTGCAGAGATATGAAAGTATCCTTTGTTCATAGTCTAATTAAGAAATAGAGGTTAATAACACTAACATGCCCTTTTTTTGTGTGATTGGATATGCACATGAATGACTTTTTGAATCTACATTGTTAGTATCAATGTTGTTAAACAATCAAATTATTTTCTCATTTTTATTTTGTCCGTCATAACTCATGAAATACTTTTTTGTAATTATTTTAGTTTTTTTCTCTTTCAGTGAAGATTATTACTAATTGTTTAATGTCAAATTTCTTAATTAGCCTTTTTTTTAGCTTTGGGTTAATTAATTATGTGTTGAGAATTTGATGAAGTTGTCAACACTAAAAAAAACATATAGCCCATATTTCAATGATGGGTCATTTCTACACAGATATGAAAATATCCTCTCTTACAAACATATGAAAAAACAATGGTTAATACCACTAAATTCCATTCTTTTTTGTTATGATTGGATATGCACATGAATGACTTTTTGAATCTACATTGTTGGTATCAATGTTATTAAAAAATCAAATTACTTTCTCATCTTGATTTTGTCCGTCATACTTCTTATGAAATTGTTTCTGTAATTATTTTGTGTTTTCCTCCTTGACTGAAGATTATTACTAATTGTTTAATGTCAAATTTCTTAATTAGTCTTTTTTATTAGCTTTGGGTTAATTGATTATGTGTTGAGAATTTTATGAGGTTGTCAACACTAAAAAACACACAACCAATAATTCAATGATGGGCCATCTCTGTAGAGATATGAAAGTATCCTCTCTTCATAATCTAATTAAGAAACAATGGTTAATAACACTAACATCCCCTTTTTTGTTGTGATTGGATATGCACATGATTGACTCTTTGAATCTACATTGTTAGTATCAATGTTGTTAAACAATCAAATTATTTTCTCATTTTTATTTTGTCCGTCATAACTCTTATGAAATTCTTTTTTGTAATTATTTTTGTTTTTTTCTTCTTCAGTGAAGATTATTACTAATTGTTTAATGTCAAATATCTTAATTAGTCTTTTTTTTATCTTTGGGTTAATTGATTATGTGTTGAGAATTTGATGAAGTTGTCAACACTAAAAAAAACATATAGCCTATATTTCAATGATGGGTCATTTCTGCACAGATATGAAAGTATCCTCTCTTCATAATCTAATGAAAAAACAATGGTTAATACCACTAAATTCCACTCTTTTTTGTTATGATTGGATATGCATATGAATGACCTTTTGAATCTACATTGTTAGTATCAATGTTGTTAAACAATCAAATTATTTTCTCATTTTTATTTTGTCCGTCATAACTCATGAAATACTTTTTTGTAATTATTTTTGTTTTTTTCTCTTTCAGTGAAGATTATTACTAATTGTTTAATGTCAAATTTCTTAATTAGCCTTTTTTTTAGCTTTGGGTTAATTAATTATGTGTTGAGAATTTGATGAAGTTGTCAACACTAAAAAAAACATATAGCCCATATTTCAATGATGGGTCATTTCTACACAGATATGAAAATATCCTCTCTTACAAACATATGAAAAAACAATGGTTAATACCACTAAATTCCATTCTTTTTTGTTATGATTGGATATGCACATGAATGACTTTTTGAATCTACATTGTTGGTATCAATGTTATTAAAAAATCAAATTACTTTCTCATCTTGATTTTGTCCGTCATACTTCTTATGAAATTGTTTCTGTAATTATTTTGTGTTTTCCTCCTTCACTGAAGATTATTACTAATTGTTTAATGTCAAATTTCTTAATTAGTCTTTTTTATTAGCTTTGGGTTAATTGATTATGTGTTGAGAATTTTATGAGGTTGTCAACACTAAAAAACACACAACCAATAATTCAATGATGGGCCATCTCTGTAGAGATATGAAAGTATCCTCTCTTCATAATCTAATTAAGAAACAATGGTTAATAACACTAACATCCCCTTTTTTTGTTGTGATTGGATATGCACATGATTGACTCTTTGAATCTACATTGTTAGTATCAATGTTGTTAAACAATCAAATTATTTTCTCATTTTTATTTTGTCCGTCATAACTCTTATGAAATTCTTTTTTGTAATTATTTTTGTTTTTTTCTTCTTCAGTGAAGATTATTACTAATTGTTTAATGTCAAATATCTTAATTAGTCTTTTTTTTAGCTTTGGGTTAATTGATTATGTGTTGAGAATTTGATGAAGTTGTCAACACTAAAAAAAACATATAGCCTATATTTCAATGATGGGTCATTTTTGCACAGATATGAAAGTATCCTCTCTTCATAATCTAATGAAAAAACAATGGTTAATAACACTAAATTCCACTCTTTTTTGTTATGATTGGATATGCATATGAATGACCTTTTGAATCTACATTGTTAGTATCAATGTTGTTAAACAATCAAATTATTTTCTCATTTTTATTTTGTCCGTCATAACTCATGAAATACTTTTTTGTAATTATTTTTGTTTTTTTCTCTTTCAGTGAAGATTATTACTAATTGTTTAATGTCAAATTTCTTAATTAGCCTTTTTTTTAGCTTTGGGTTAATTAATTATGTGTTGAGAATTTGATGAAGTTGTCAACACTAAAAAAACATATAGCCTATATTTCAATGATGGGTCATTTCTACACAGATATGAAAGTATCCTCTCTTCATAATCCAATGAAAAAACAATGGGTAATACCACTAAATTCCACCCTTTTTTGTTATGATTGGATATGCACATGAATGAGTTTTTGAATCTACATTGTTGGTATCAATGTTATTAAAAAATGAAATTATTTTCTCATTTTGATTTTATCCGTCATACTTCTTATGAAATTGTTGGTGTAATTATTTTCTGTTTTTGATGAAGGATTATGTTGTTCCTTTTTAAGATTATTGAATATGGTGTGAGTTGATTAAGAAAGCTAAGTGAAATCCCCACTGGACATTAAGATAGCAAGATATCTAGATGTGAAGGTTCCTTTCACAAAGCTCAAGAGAAGAAGATGATGGATTGATTCAAAACAAAAAGGAAATGGAAAGCACATAAACCATAGAAAACCAAGAACAATTAAAGGAAGAAGAAAACATAAAATGGAAAGGAAAGAAATGGTAAAATTGTGAGAAGCACGCCACTACAAGGCTCGGCTAGAAGCCATGGCAACCTTGAAGATGAGTGGATGTGTGCCGCCACTTGCTATGCAAGATAAGGCTTAAAAGTATTCACTCCCAAGGGAGGAAACTCTCACAAATGGTTGAGACACAAGAGTGTTTTAACTTCAAAATGTTCAACCCTTGTACAAGTGTTAGAGGTCCCCTTAAATAGACAAGTCTAGGAGCCCCTTAGCAAAAATACTAAGTTAAAGGATTACAAAAGAAACCTAGCATGTTCTAGAAAGTAGGTCATCCTAGGGTGCACATGGGTGAATTTTCGTCCAAGCCATCTAGGTGGCAAGTCTTCATAGCCAAGGCTCCCAAAGGAAGGTTCTAGAACATTCTAGAAGACTTGGTGTCCAAGGCATGTGGCCCTCCTCTTTCTAGATGCTTCTAGAAAGTCTTATTCCTTCTCTCTCTTCCTTAGGACGCACGGTGTCTCCTATGTGGTCTCCTCCTTTCTTATTCCTACAAAAGCAAATTAAGGAATTTATTAGCATCTTGGTTTAAGGTTAAGCTAATCTTTTGAGTCAACAAGCCAACCCAAAGTCAAGGTCAACAAGTCAACTCAAAAATAGTCAACCAAGCCAACTTAAAGGAATTTTAAACTAAAGAAAATAAAAGCAAAGGAAGGGATCAAGGAACTCCCTTTCTTCTAAGCATGTGCCATGGGCCATCATCCTTGGTAGGGATCAATCCTTTATCAGTTTTCCTCCTTCAGTGAAGATTATTACTAATTGTTTAATGTCGAATTTCTTAATTAGTCTTTTTTTTAACTTTGGGTTAATTGATTATGTGTTGAGAATCTTATGAAGTTGTCAACACTAAAAAAAACATATAGCCGATATTTCAATTGATAGGCCATCTCTGCACAAATACGAAAGTATCCCCTCTTCATAATCTAACGAAGAAACAATGGTTAATACCACTAAATTCCACTCTTTTTTGTTATGATTGGATATGCATATGAATGACCTTTTGAATCTACATTGTTAGTATCAATGTTGTTAAACAATCAAATTATTTTCTCATTTTTATTTTGTCCGTCATAACTCTTATGAAATTGTTTGCGTAATTATTTTTGTTTTTTTCTCCTTCAGTGAAGATTATTACTAATTGTTTAATGTCAGATTTCTTAATTAGTCTTTTTTTTAGCTTTGGGTTAATTGATTATGTGTTGAGAATTTGATGAAGTTGTCAACACTAAAAAAAACATATAGCCTATATTTCAATGATGGGTCATTTTTGCACAGATATGAAAGTATCCTCTCTTCATAATCTAATGAAAAAACAATGGTTAATACCACTAAATTCCACTCTTTTTTTGTTGTGATTGGATATGCACATGAATGACTTTTTGAATCTACATTGTTAGTATCAATGTTGTTAAAAAATCAAATTATTTTCTCATTTTGATTTTGTCTGTCATACTTTTTATGAAATTGTTTGTGTAATTATTTTGTGTTTTCCTACATTTGTGAAGATTATTACTAATTGTTTAATGTCAAATTTCTTAATTAGTCTTTTTTTAGCTTTGGGTTAATTGATTATGTGTTGAGAATTTTATGAAGTTGTCAACATTAAAAAAAACATATAGCCGATATTTCAATTGATAGGCCATCTCTGCACAGATATGAAAGTATCCCCTCTTCATAATCTAACAAAGAAACAATGTTTAATAACACCAAATTCTACTCTTTTTTGTTGTGATTCGATATGCACATGAATGACTTTTTGCATCTACATTGTTAGTATCATTGTTGTTAAACAATCAAATTATTTTCTCAATTTTATTTTGTCCGTCATAACTCTTATGAAATTGTTTGCGTAATTATTTTTGTTTTTTTCTCCTTCAGTGAAGATTATTATTAATTGTTTAATGTCAGATTTCTTAATTAGTCTTTTTTTTAGCTTTGGGTTAATTGATTATGTGTTGAGAATTTGATGAAGTTGTCAACACTAAAAAAAACATATAGCCTATATTTCAATGATGGGTCATTTTTGCACAGATATGAAAGTATCCTCTCTCCATATTCTAATGAAAAAACAATGGTTAATACCACTAAATTCCACTCTTTTTTGTTGTGATTGGATATGCACATGAATGACTTTTTGAATCTACATTGTTAGTATCAATTGTTGTTAAAAAATCAGATTATTTTCTCATTTTGATTTTGTCCGTCATACTTTTTATGAAATTGTTTGTGTAATTATTTTGCGTTTTCCTACTTCTATGAAGATTATTACTAATTGTTTAATGTCAAATTTTTTAATTAGTCTTTTTTTTAGCTTTGGGTTAATTGATTATGTGTTGAGAATTTTATGAAGTTGTCAACACTAAAAAACATATAGCCGATATTTCAGTTGATAGGCCATCTCTGCACATATATGAAAGTATCCCCTCTTCATATATGACACAATGGTTAATACCACTAAATTCCACTCTTTTTTGTTGTGATTGGATATGCACATGAATGACTTTTTGAATCTACATTGTTAGTATCAATGTTGTTAAAAAATCAAACTATTTTCTCATTTTGATTTTGTCCGTCATACTTCTTATGAAATTGTTTCTGTAATTATATTGTGTTTTCCTCCTTCAATGAAGATTATTACTAATTCTTTAATGTCAAATTTCTTAATTAGTCTTTTTTATTAGCTTTGGGTTAATTGATTATGTGTTGAGAATTTTATGAGGTTGTCAACACTAAAAAACATACAACCAATAATTCAATGATGGGCCATCTCTGTAGAGATATGAAAGTATCCTCTCTTCATAATCTAATTAAGAAACAATGGTTAATAACACTAACATCCCCTTTTTTGTTGTGATTGGATATGCACATGATTGACTTTTTGAATCTACATTGTTAGTATCATTGTTGTTAAACAATCTAATTATTTTCTCATTTTTATTTTGTCCGTCATAACTCTTATGAAATTCTTTTTTGTAATTATTTTTGTTTTTTTCTCCTTCAGTGAAGATTATTACTAATTCTTTAATGTCAAATTTCTTAATTAGTCTTTTTTTTAGCTTTGGGTTAATTGATTATGTGTTGAGAATTTGATTAAGTTGTCAACACTTAAAAAAAGATATAGCCTATATTTCAATGATGGGTCATTTCTGCACTGATATGAAAGTATCCTCTCTTCATAATCCAATAAAAAAACAATGGTTAATACCACTAAATTCCACTCTTTTTTGTTGTGATTGGATATGCACATGAATGAGTTTTTGAATCTACATTGTTGGTATCAATGTTACTAAAAAATCAAATTATTTTCTCATTTTGATTTTATCCGTCATACTTCTTATGAAATTGTTGGTGAAATTATTTTTTGTTTTCCTCCTTCAGTGAAGAGTATTACTAATTGTTTAATGTCGAATTTCTTAATTAGTCTTTTTTTTAGCTTTGGGTTAATTGATTATGTGTTGAGAATCATATGAAGTTGTCAACACTAAAAAAAACATATAGCCGATATTTCAATTGATAGGCCATCTCTGCACAAATATGAAAGTATCCCCTCTTCATAATCTAACGAAGACACAATGGTTAATACCACTAAATTCCAGTCTTTTTGGTTATGATTGGATATGCATATGAATGACCTTTTGAATCTACATTATTAGTATCAATGTTGTTAAAGAATCAAATTATTTTCTCATTTTTATTTTGTCCGTCATAACTCTTATGAAATTCTTTTTTGTAATTATTTTTGTTTTTTTCTTCTTCAGTGAAGATTATTACTAATTGTTTAATGTCAGATTTCTTAATTAGTCTTTTTTTTAGCTTTGGGTTAATTGATTATGTGTTGAGAATTTGATGAAGTTGTCAACACTAAAAAAAACATATAGCCTATATTTCAATGATGCGTCATTTTCGCACAGATATGAAAGTATCCTCTCTTCATAATCTAATGAAAAAACAATGGTTAATACTACTAAATTCCACTCTTTTTTGTTATGATTGGATATGCATATGAATGACCTTTTGAATCTACATTGTTAGTATCAATGTTGTTAAACAATCAAATTATTTTCTCATTTTTATTTTGTCCGTCATAACTCTTATGAAATTCTTTTTGGTAATTATTTTGTGTTTTCCTCCTTCTGTGAAGATTATTACTTATTGTTTAATATCAAATTTCTGAATTAGTCTTTTTTTTAGCTTTGGGTTAATTGATTATGTGTTGAGAATTTTATGAAGTTGTCAACACTAAAAAAACATATAGCCGATATTTCAATTAATAGGCCATCTCTGCACAGATATGAAAGTATCCCCTCTTCATAATCTAACAAAGAAACAATGGTTAATACCACTAAATTCCACTCTTTTTTGTTGTGATTGGATATGCACGTGAATGACTTTCTGAATCTACATTCTAAGTATCAATGTTGTTAAAAAATCAAATTATTTTCTCATTTTGATTTTGTCCGTCATACTTCTTATGAAATTGTTTCTGTAATTATTTTGTGTTTTCCTCCTTCACTGAAGATTATTACTAATTGTTTAATGTCAAATTTCTTAATTAGTCTTTTTTATTAGCTTTGGGTTAATTGATTATGTGTTGAGAATTTTATGAGGTTGTCAACACTAAAAAACATACAACCAATAATTCAATGATGGGCCATCTCTGTAGAGATATGAAAGTATCCTCTCTTCATAATCTAATTAAGAAACAATGGTTAATACACTACAAGAAATTTGCTAATTTGCGAGGGAAATTAGCTAGGGAAAATTTTGCTCGCTAATTAGCGAAGGATTAGCGACAAACTAAAATTGTAGCTAAGTTATAGCTAATTAGCGAGGGACTAGACACAATATAATATGGTAGCTAAGTTGTAGCTAATTAGTTAGGGATTAAACACAACACAAATATGGTAGCTAAGTTGTAGCTAATTAGTTAGAGATTAGACACAACACAAATATGGTAACTAAGTTGTAGCTAATTAGTTAGGGATTAGACACAACATAATATAGTAGCTAAATTGTAGCTAATTAGTTAGGGATTAAATACAACATAAATATGACAACTAAGTTGTAGCTAATTAGTTAGGGATTATACACAACATGATATGGTAACTAAGTTGTACCTAATTAGTTAAGGATTATACATAACATGATATGGTAACTAAGTTGTAGCTAATTACTTATGATTAATGATATTGTTGCTAATCCAAAACTAATAAATAGAATTTCTAATTAAAAATAATAATGAATATAAGTATCGATGTTTAATGATATTGTTTATTATTCAAATAATTATCAATGTTTTTTTCATAAATATTTTCATAATTTAGAAATCAAATAATAACAAAAATTAAAAATTTAACATTAGATCGTTGACCATAGCGGAAAAAAAATCCAGCAATAACATAAAAGAATTCAAGCATAATATAAAAAAAAATATAATTTTGAATTTAATTATAAAGTATTAGTTTTAATGACGTTTTCGTCGATTTGAAATTAAAAAGACTACATTACTCTGTTTCTAAAAGTCAAACTTAATTAAAAACTTAAGAAACAAAATAATTAATCTGATATTGAAATAGGACTATTTAGATTATTAATAACACTCCCAGAGCAGAACAACCATTTAAAAACGCTCATTCTCTTCTAAATCCCAAATCCTAATCTTCTTCTTTCTTTTTTTTTCTATTTTTTTTTTCTCTTAGCACTATTTATTTTTTCCGACACCTCTCGTCAACAACGTAACGGTTCTCGGTGGCCGTTGTCGACGCCATCGCTAATCTCTTCCATCCTCCGCCGTCAGATTTACCTCTACTCCTCTCCGTTCGAATTCACACTATCCTTTCCTTTTTTTTCTCTTTCTCTTTCTCCACCGCAACACACTCAACTCTAGGTATTTCTTTTTCATTTTCATTTCAAATGTTATTTTCATTTCAAATGTTAGTTTTATTGTTGATTTGCGACGTGTGAAATGAATCTGATTAAATTAAAGGCTTTAACTGCTATTGTCGTTGTAAGAATAGTGTCCTTGCTATTGTTTAAGTTTGGAAAGAAAACCAAAAGGAATTGTGATTTTTTGAAAGTGATTAGGCCATAGGAATTAGTGATAGTCTATTGGATATTGTCATGTTGCAGTTTTTATGAGTGTGTAATTGGAGGATTTTTCGCTTTGAATTGTAGTGTTTTGAAATACAAGAATTATTGTGAGCGTTCCCCTTTCATTGAGGGTTTTATTTGCATAGGTTATGTTATGGTTATGACAAGTATTTTTTTTTCCCTCTTTTTTTTTTTTTTAAATCTGCTCTCAAAATCTTGAAAAATAATCAGTTCATTGGACCAATTCCTTCAACTCTCTCTCATGTTCCTAACTTAAAGATTCTGTAAGTTACTTTTTCATTTTCTCTTTTTCGTATAGAGGATGAATTTAATGTCTATGGAGATTTTGAAACTTTGTTCTGTTCTAGAGACCTGGTACTGAATAATCTCAATGGGGAAATACCAAGACTTATATACTAGAATAGAGTTTTGCAATATGTGTGAGTATATATATTTGTATTATGATAATTATTCATATTATGAAGGGGAATATGTAGTTGTTGAATTCAACCATCTGGACAAATTTATATTATATCTAGCTTTTTTTAATACATTTAAATGCCAGGCAAGGAGAAAGAAAAGACCGAAGCTCTTGGGGAGGTGTTGAATGGCGATCACCTTGTTAGTACTCCTTATTTAATTTCCGATTAGAGAAAGACGCCAAGCTTATATGTATTGGTGAATGCTTGTGAGAAGCTTAGAATATCATGGAAATTACCAATGGTGTATCCTCAAAGTGGAGAATCTATTGCTCAACTTCTTTAATGTATCATGTGAGATGGTTCAACATTATCAGGTGATAAAAACTGTTTTTGTTTACCATCAAGCTAAAATCGTTTGTCTTGATGTGTATGAACTTTTAGGAACTAATTTTCTGATATGCAATGTAATGATTTGTCTTCTGTTATCTGTTAATTTTTCTCCAAACATCTGATCATTAAAAAATCTATATTGCCACCATATTTGATTCAAGAATTATAGTTATAAGCCCTGGCTATATAGATTAGACTCTGCATATGATACTGTATTTATGTGATATGGTAGAAAAGGGAGAGAAATAGTGCAATTGAAATTCGAAGGAAAAAGAAAGTGAGTGGTGAAGAAAAATGAAGTATGAGATAAATAATTAATTTTAAATGTCAACTTGCGAATCACTTTAAGAAAGCAAAATATTTGAACCTTGTAAAAGATAAAAGATAAATGAAATAAAAAACACAAAAGATAAAAGTATAAAGATCATTTACATAATTTAGAAATGAATTATTCTTTATTCAAATCCCACCAATAAGCGGAAATTTTATTTTGAGCTTATTCCCTACACAGGGAAATAAATAAAAACTCCCGAATTAAGCATCTTCTTCGGCCTTCCACTCCACAGGTTGGTTTTAAATATATATATATATATATATATATATATATATATATATATATATATATATATATATTCACTGTGTAAATCAAATTGGAATTGTAATATAACATTTGGACATACAAATACAGTAGCATCTAATATTCCAGTCAAGGAGTAAAGCTAAAAGAAGATATTATCAATTATGTGTGGAAAAGTTCAATCAAGGAAATTTGCTACCATTTTGCTAGGGATTAGCGAGAGATTTGTTATAAATATTTCGCTAGGGATTAGTGAGGCTTTTGCTGCAAACATTTTTGCTAGGGATTAGTTAGGGATTTGCTACAAATATTTTGCTAGGGATTAACTAGGAATTTGCTACAAATTTTTTGCTAAGGATTGGTGAGAAATTTGCTACAACCACTTTGCTAGGGATTAGCTAAGGATTTGCTACAAATATTTTGCTAGGGATTAGTGAGGGATTTGCTACAACCACTTTGCTAGGGATTAGCTAGGGATTTGCTACAACTAGTTTGCTAGGGATTAGTTAAGGGTTTGCTACAAACATTTTGCTAGGGATTAGCTAAGGATTAGCTAGGGATTAACTACGGAGTAGTTTCCTCGCTACTTAGCTACCTATAATTTAGCTACGATTCAATGTCATCGCTATTTCCTAGCTAATCCTTCGCTAAATTGTTTTGCGAGGGATTAGCGAGGGATTAGCTAGGGATTTTTCCCTCGCAAATTTGGAAATTTGTTGTAGTGATAACACTAACATCCCCTTTTTTGTTGTGATTGGATATGCACATGATTGTTTTTTTGAATCTACATTGTTAGTATCAATGTTATTAAACAATCTAATTATTTTCTCATTTTTATTTTGTCCGTCATAACTCTTATAAATTCTTTTTTGTAATTATTTTTGTTTTTTTCTCCTTCAGTGAAGATTATTACTAATTCTTTAATGTCAAATTTCTTAATTAGTCTTTTTTTTAGCTTTGGGTTAATTGATTATGTGTTGAGAATTTGATGAAGTTGTCTACACTTAAAAAAAGATATAGCCTATATTTCAATGATGGGTCATTTTTGCACAGATATGAAAGTATCCTCTCTTCATAATCTAATGAAAAAACAATGGTTAATACCAGTAAATTCCACTCTTTTTTGTTATGATTGGATATGCATATGAATGACCTTTTGAATCTACATTGTTAGTGTCAATGTTGTTAAACAATCAAATTATTTTCTCATATTTATTTTGTCCGTCATAACTCTTATGAAATTCTTTTTTGTAATTATTTTTGTTTTTTTCTCCTTCAGTGAAGATTATTACTAATTCTTTAATGTCAAATTTCTTAATTAGTCTTTTTTTTAGCTTTGGGTTAATTGATTATGTGTTGAGAATTTGATGAAGTTGTCAACACTTAAAAAAAGATATAGCCTATATTTCAATGATGGGTCATTTTTGCACAGATATGAAAGTATCCTCTCTTCATAATCTAATGAAAAAACAATGGTTAATACCACGAAATTCCACTCTTTTTTGTTATGATTGGATATGCATATGAATGACCTTTTGAATCTACATTGTTAGTATCAATGTTGTTAAACAATCAAATTATTTTCTCATTTTTATTTTGTCCGTCATAACTCTTATGAAATTCTTTTTTGTAATTATTTTTGTTTTTTTCTCCTTCAGTGAAGATTATTACTAATTGTTTAATGTCAAATTTCTTAATTAGTCTTTTTTTTAGCTTTGGGTTAATTGATTATGTGTTGAGAATTTGATGAAGTTGTCAACACTAAAAAAAACATATAGCCTATATTTCAGTGATGGGTCATTTCTACACAGATATGAAAGTATTCTCTCTTCATAATCCAATGAAAAAACAATGGTTAATACCACTAAATTCCACCCTTTTTTGTTATGATTGGATATGCACATGAATGAGTTTTTGAATCTACATTGTTGGTATCAATGTTATTAAAAAATCAAATTATTTTCTCATTTTTATTTTATCCGTCATACTTCTTATGAAATTGTTGGTGTAATTATTTTCTGTTTTTGATGAAGGATTATGTTGTTCCTTTTTAAGATTATTGAATATGGTGTGAGTTGATTAAGAAAGCTAAGTGAAATCCCCACTGGACATTAAGATAGCAAGCTATCTAGATGTGAAGGTTCCTTTCACAAAGCTCAAGAGAAGAAGATGATGGATTGATTCAAAACAAAAAGGAAATGGAAAGCACATAAACCATAGAAAACCAAGAACAATTAAAGGAAGAAGAAAACATAAAATGGAAAGGAAAGAAATGGTAAAAATGTGAGAAGCACGCCACTACAAGGCTAGGCTAGAAGCCATGGCAACCTTGAAGATGAGTGGATGTGTGCCGCCACTTGCTCTGCACAAATATGAAAGTATCCCCTCTTCATAATCTAACGAAGAAACAATTGTTAATACCACTAAATTCCATTCTTTTTTGTTATGATTGGATATGCATATGAATGACCTTTTGAATCTACATTGTTAGTATCAATGTTGTTAAACAATCAAATTATTTTCTCATTTTTATTTTGTCCGTCATAACTCTTATGAAATTGTTTGCGTAATTATTTTTGTTTTTTTCTCCTTCAGTGAAGATTATTACTAATTGTTTAATGTCAGATTTCTTAACTAGTCTTTTTTTTAGCTTTGGGTTAATTGATTATGTGTTGAGAATTTGATGAAGTTGTCAACACTAAAAAAAACATATAGCCTATATTTCAATGATGGGTCAGTTTTGCACAGATATGAAAGTATCCTCTCTTCATAATCTAATGAAAAAACAATGGTTAATACCACTAAATTCCACTCTTTTTTGTTGTGATTGGATATGCACATGAATGACTTTTTGAATCTACATTGTTAGTATCAATGTTGTTAAAAAATCAAATTATTTTCTCATTTTGATTTTGTCCGTCATACTTTTTATGAAATTGTTTGTGTAATTATTTTGTGTTTTCCTACTTTTGTGAAGATTATTACTAATTGTTTAATGTCAAATTTCTTAATTAGTCTTTTTTTAGCTTTGGGTTAATTGATTATCTGTTGAGAATTTTATAAAGTTGTCAACATTAAAAAAAACATATAGCCGATATTTCAATTGATAGGCCATCTCTGCACAGATATGAAAGTATCCCCTCTTCATAATCTAACAAAGAAACAATGTTTAATAACCCCAAATTCTACTCTTTTTTGTTGTGATTGGATATGCACATGAATGACTTTTTCAAGCTACATTCTAAGTATCAATGTCGTTAAAAAATCAAATTATTTTATCATTTTGATTTTGTCCGTCATACTTCTTATGAAATTTTTTCTGTAATTATTCTGTGTTTTCCTCCTTCAGTGAACATTACTACTAATTGTTTAATGTCAAATTTCTTAATTAGTCTTTTTTTTGGCTTTGGGTTAATTGATTATGTGTTGAGAATTTTATGAAGTTGTCAACACTAAAAAACATACAACCAATAATTCAATGATGGGCCATCTTTGCACAGATATGAATGTATCCTCTCTTCATAATCTAATTAAGAAACAATGGTTAATAACACTAACATCCCTTTTTTTTGTTGTGATTCGATATGCACATGAATGACTTTTTGAATCTACATTGTTAGTATCAATGTTGTTAAACAATCAAATTATTTTCTCAATTTTATTTTGTCCGTCATAACTCTTATGAAATTCGTTTTTGTAATTATTTTTGTTTTTTTCTCCTTCACTGAAGATTATTACTAATCGTTTAATGTCAAATTTCTTAATTAGTCTTTTCTTTAGCTTTGGGTTAATTGATTATGTGTTGAGAATTTGATGAAGATGTCAACACTAAAAAAAACATATAGCCGATATTTCAATTGATAGGCCATCTCTGCACAAATATGAAAGTGTCCCCTCTTCATAATCTAACGAAGAAATAATGGTTAATAACATTAAATTCCACTCTTCTTTGTTGTGATTGGATATGCACATGAATGACTTTTTGAATCTACATTGTTAGTATCAATGTTGTTAAACAATAAAATTATTTTCTCATTTTTATTTTGTCCATCATAACTCTTCTGAAATTGTGTGTGTAATTATTTTTATTTTTTTCTCCTTCAGTGAAGATTATTACTAATTGTTTAATGTCAAATTTCTTAATTAGTCTTTTTTTTAGCTTTGGGTTAATTGATTATGTGTTGAGTAATTGATGAAGTTGTCAACACTAAAAAAACATATAGCCTATATTTCAATGATGGGTCATTTATGCACAGATATGAAAGTATCCTCTCGTCATAATCTAAGGAAAAAACAATGGTTAATACCACTAAATTCCACTCTTTTTTGTTATGATTGGATATGCATATGAATCACCTTTTGAATCTACATTGTTAGTATCAATGTTGTTAAACAATCAAATTATTTTCTCATTTTTATTTTGTCCGTCATAACTCTTATGAAATTGTTTGCGTAATTATTTTTGTTTTTTTCTCCTTCAGTGAAGATTATTACTAATTCTTTAATGTCAAATTTCTTAATTAGTCTTGTTTTTAGCTTTGGGTTAATTGATTATGTGTTGAGAATTTGATGAAGTTGTCAACACTAAAAAAAACATATAGCCTATATTTCAATGATGGGTCATTTCTGCACAGATATGAAAGTATCCTCTCTTCGTAATCTAATGAACAAACAATGGTTAATACCACCAAATTCCACTCTTTTTTGTTATGATTGGATATGCATATGAATGACCTTTTGAATCTACATTGTTAGTATCAATGTTGTTAAACAATCAAATTATTTTCTCAATTTTATTTTGTCCGTCATAACTCTTATGAAATTCTTTTTTGTAATTATTTTTGTTTTTTTCTCCTTCAGTGAAGATTATTACTAATTGTTTAATGTCGAATTTCTTAATTAGTCTTTTCTCTAGCTTTGGGTTAATTGATTATGTGTTGAGAATATGATGAAGTTGTCAACACCAAAAAAAACATATAGCCGATATTTCAATTGATAGGCCATCTCTGCACAAATATGAAAGTGTCCCCTCTTCATAATCTAACGAAGAAACAATGGTTAATATCATTAAATTCCACTCTTCTTTGTTATGATTGGATATGCACATGAATGACTTTTTGAATCTACATTGTTAGTATCAATGTTGTTCAACATTAAAATTATTTTCTCATTTTTATTTTGTCCATCATAACTCTTATGAAATTGTGTGTGTAATTATTTTTGTTTTTTTCTCCTTCAGTGAAGATTATTACTAATTGTTTAATGTCAAATTTCTTAATTAGTCTTTTTTTTTTGCTTTGGGTTAATTGATTATGTGTTGAGAATTTGATGAAGTTGTCAACACTAAAAAAAACATATAGCCTATATTTCAATGATGGGTCATTTCTGCACAGATATGAAAGTATCCTCTCTTCATAATCTAATGAAAAAACAATGGTTAATACCACTAAATTCCACTCTTTTTTGTTGTGATTGGATATGCACATGAATGACTTTTTGAATCTACATTGTTAGTATCAATGTTGTTAAAAAATCAAATTATTTTCTCATTTTGATTTTGTCCGTCATACTTTTTATGAAATTGTTTGTGTAATTATTTTGTGTTTTCCTCCTTCTGTGAAGATTATTACTAATTGTTTAGTGTCGAATTTCTTAATTAGTCTTTTTTTTAGCTTTAGGTTAATTTTTTATGTGTTGAGAATTTGATGAAGTTGTCAACACTAAAAAAAACATATAGCCTATATTTCAATGATGGGTCATATCTGCACAGATATGAAAGTATCCTCTCTTCATAATCTAATGAAAAAACAATAGTTAATACCACTAAATTCCACTCTTTTTTGTTATGATTGGATATGCACATGAATGACTTTTTGAATCTACATTGTTTGGTATCAATGTTATTAAAAAATCAAATTATTTTCTCCTTTTGATTTTTTCCGTCATACTTCTTATGAAATTGTTTCCGTAATTATTTTGTGTTTTCCTCCTTCACTGACGATTATTACTAATTTTTTAGTGTCGAATTTCTTAATTAGTCTTTTTTTTAGCTTTGGGTTAATTAATTATGTGTTGAGAATTTGATGAAGTTGTCAACACTAAAAAAAACATATAGCCTATATTTCAATGATGGGTCATTTCTGCACAGATTTGAAAGTATCCTCTCTTCATAATCTAATGAAAAAACAATGGTTAATACCACTAAATTCCACTCTTTTTTGTTATGATTGGATATGCACATGAATGACTTTTTGAATCTACATTGTTAGTATCAATGTTGTTAAAAAATCAAATTATTTTCTCATTTTGATTTTGTCCGTCATACTTTTTATGAAATTGTTTGTGTAATTATTTTGTGTTTTCCTCCTTCTGTGAAGATTATTACTAATTGTTTAGTGTCGAATTTCTTAATTAGTCTTTTTTTTAGCTTTAGGTTAATTTTTTATGTGTTGAGAATATGATGAAGTTGTCAACACTAAAAAAAACATATAGCCTATATTTCAATGATGGGTCATTTCTGCACAGATATGAAAGTATCCTCTCTTCATAATCTAATGAAAAAACAATGGTTAATACCACTAAATTCCACTCTTTTTTGTTGTGATTGGATATGCACATGAATGACTTTTTGAATCTACATTGTTAGTATCAATGTTGTTGAAAAATCAAATTATTTTCTCATTTTGATTTTGTCCGACATACTTTTTATGAAATTGTTTGTGTAATTATTTTGTGTTTTCCTCCTTCTGTGAAGATTATTACTAATTTTTTAGTGTCGAATTTCTTAATTAGTCTTTTTTTTAGCTTTGGGTTAATTGATTATGTGTTGAGAATTTGATGAAGTTGTCAACACTAAAAAAAACATATAGCCTATATTTCAATGATGGGTCATTTCTGCACAGATATGAAAGTATCCTCTCTTCATAATCTAATGAAAAAACAATGGTTAATACCACTAAATTCCACTCTTTTTTGTTATGATTGGATATGCACATGAATGACTTTTTGAATCTACATTGTTAGTATCAATGTTGTTAAAAAATCAAATTATTTTCTCATTTTGATTTTGTCCGTCATACTTTTTATGAAATTGTTTCCGTAATTATTTTGTGTTTTCCTCCTTCAGTGACGATTATTACTAATTGTTTAATCTCAAATTTCTTAAATAGTCTTTTTTTTAGCTTTGGGTTAATTGATTATGTGTTGAGAATTTGATGAAGTTGTCAACACTAAAAAAAACATATAGCCTATATTTCAATGATGGGTCATTTCTGCACAGATATGAAAGTATCCTCTCTTCGTAATCTAATGAAAAAACAATGGTTAATACCACCAAATTCCACTCTTTTTTGTTATGATTGGATATGCATATGAATGACCTTTTGAATCTACATTGTTAGTATCAATGTTGTTAAACAATCAAATTATTTTCTCAATTTTATTTTGTCCGTCATAACTCTTATGAAATTCTTTTTTGTAATTATTTTTGTTTTTTTCTCCTTCAGTGAAGATTATTACTAATTGTTTAATGTCGAATTTCTTAATTAGTCTTTTCTCTAGCTTTGGGTTAATTGATTATGTGTTGAGAATATGATGAAGTTGTCAACACTAAAAAAAACATATAGCCGATATTTCAATTGATAGGCCATCTCTGCACAAATATGAAAGTGTCCCCTCTTCATAATCTAACGAAGAAACAATGGTTAATATCATTAAATTCCACTCTTCTTTGTTATGATTGGATATGCACATGAATGACTTTTTGAATCTACATTGTTAGTATCAATGTTGTTCAACATTAAAATTATTTTCTCATTTTTATTTTGTCCATCATAACTCTTATGAAATTGTGTGTGTAATTATTTTTGTTTTTTTCTCCTTCAGTGAAGATTATTACTAATTGTTTAATGTCAAATTTCTTAATTAGTCTTTTTTTTAGCTTTGGGTTAATTGATTATGTGTTGAGAATTTGATGAAGTTGTCAACACTAAAAAAAACATATAGCCTATATTTCAATGATGGGTCATTTCTGCACAGATATGAAAGTATCCTCTCTTCATAATCTAATGATAAAACAATGGTTAATACCATTAAATTCCACTCTTTTTTGTTATGATTGGATATGCACATGAATGACTTTTTGAATCTACATTGTTAGTATCAATGTTGTTAAAAAATCAAATTATTTTCTCATTTTGATTTTGTCCGTCATACTTTTTATGAAATTGTTTGTGTAATTATTTTGTGTTTTCCTCCTTCTGTGAAGATTATTACTAATTGTTTAGTGTCGAATTTCTTAATTAGTCTTTTTTTTAGCTTTAGGTTAATTTTTTATGTGTTGAGAATATGATGAAGTTGTCAACACTAAAAAAAACATATAGCCTATATTTCAATGATGGGTCATTTCTGCACAGATATGAAAGTATCCTCTCTTCATAATCTAATGAAAAAACAATGGTTAATACCACTAAATTCCACTCTTTTTTGTTGTGATTGGATATGCACATGAATGACTTTTTGAATCTACATTGTTAGTATCAATGTTGTTAAAAAATCAAATTATTTTCTCATTTTGATTTTATCCGTCATACTTCTTATGAAATTGTTGGTGTAATTATTTTCTGTTTTCCTCCTTTAGTGAAGATTATTACTAATTGTTTAATGTCGAATTTCTTAATTAGTCTTTTTTCTAGCTTTTGGTTAATTGATTATGTGTTGAGAATTTTATGAAGTTGTCAACACTAAAAAAATATATAGCCGATATTTCAATTGATAGGCCATCTCTGCACAAATATGAAAGTATCCCCTCTACATAATCTAACGAAGAAACAATGGTTAATAACATTAAATTCCACTCTTCTTTGTTGTGATTGGATATGCACATGAATGACTTTTTGAATCTACATTGTTAGTATCAATGTTGTTAAACAATAAAATTATTTTCTCATTTTTATTTTGTCCATCACAACTCTTATGAAATTGTGTGTGGAATTATTTTTGTTTTTTTCTCCTTCAGTGAAGATTATTACTAATTGTTTATTGTCAAATTTCTTAATTCGTTTTGTTTTTAGCTTTGGGTTAATTGATTATGTGTTGAGAATTTGATGAAGTTGTCAACACTAAAAAAAGATATAGCCTATATTTCAATGATGGGTCATTTCTGCACAGATATGAAAGTATCCTCATTTCATAATCTAATGAAAAAACAATGGTTAATACCACTAAATTCCACTCTTTTTTGTTGTGATTGGATATGCACATGAATGACTTTTTGAATCTACATTGTTAGTATCAATGTTGTTAAAAAATCAAATTATTTTCTCATTTTGATTTTGTCCGTCATACTTTTTATGAAATTGTTTGTGTAATAATTTTGTGTTTTCCTCCTTCTGTGAAGATTATTACTAATTGTTTAGTGTCGAATTTCTTAATTAGTCTTTTTTTTAGCTTTAGGTTAATTTTTTATGTGTTGAGAATTTGATGAAGTTGTCAACACTAAAAAAAACATATAGCCTATATTTCAATGATGGGTCATATCTGCACAGATATGAAAGTATCCTCTCTTCATAATCTAATGAAAAAACAATAGTTAATACCACTAAATTCCACTCTTTTTTGTTATGATTGGATATGCACATGAATGACTTTTTGAATCTACATTGTTGGTATCAATGTTATTAAAAAATCAAATTATTTTCTCCTTTTGATTTTTTCCGTCATACTTCTTATGAAATTGTTTCCGTAATTATTTTGTGTTTTCCTCCTTCACTGACGATTATTACTAATTTTTTAGTGTCGAATTTCTTAATTAGTCTTTTTTTTAGCTTTGGGTTAATTAATTATGTGTTGAGAATTTGATGAAGTTGTCAACACTAAAAAAAACATATAGCCTATATTTCAATGATGGGTCATTTCTGCACAGATATGAAAGTATCCTCTCTTCATAATCTAATGAAAAAACAATGGTTAATACCACTAAATTCCACTCTTTTTTGTTGTGATTGGATATGCACATGAATGACTTTTTGAATCTACATTGTTAGTATCAATGTTGTTAAAAAATCAAATTATTTTCTCATTTTGATTTTATCCGTCATACTTCTTATGAAATTGTTGGTGTAATTATTTTCTGTTTTCCTCCTTTAGTGAAGATTATTACTAATTGTTTAATGTCGAATTTCTTAATTAGTCTTTTTTCTAGCTTTTGGTTAATTGATTATGTGTTGAGAATTTTATGAAGTTGTCAACACTAAAAAAATATATAGCCGATATTTCAATTGATAGGCCATCTCTGCACAAATATGAAAGTATCCCCTCTACATAATCTAACGAAGAAACAATGGTTAATAACATTAAATTCCACTCTTCTTTGTTGTGATTGGATATGCACATGAATGACTTTTTGAATCTACATTGTTAGTATCAATGTTGTTAAACAATAAAATTATTTTCTCATTTTTATTTTGTCCATCACAACTCTTATGAAATTGTGTGTGGAATTATTTTTGTTTTTTTCTCCTTCAGTGAAGATTATTACTAATTGTTTATTGTCAAATTTCTTAATTCGTTTTGTTTTTAGCTTTGGGTTAATTGATTATGTGTTGAGAATTTGATGAAGTTGTCAACACTAAAAAAAGATATAGCCTATATTTCAATGATGGGTCATTTCTGCACAGATATGAAAGTATCCTCTCTTCATAATCTAATGAAAAAACAATGGTTAATACCACTAAATTCCACTCTTTTTTGTTGTGATTGGATATGCACATGAATGACTTTTTGAATCTACATTGTTAGTATCAATGTTGTTAAAAAATCAAATTATTTTCTCATTTTGATTTTGTCCGTCATACTTTTTATGAAATTGTTTGTGTAATAATTTTGTGTTTTCCTCCTTCTGTGAAGATTATTACTAATTGTTTAGTGTCGAATTTCTTAATTAGTCTTTTTTTTAGCTTTAGGTTAATTTTTTATGTGTTGAGAATTTGATGAAGTTGTCAACACTAAAAAAAACATATAGCCTATATTTCAATGATGGGTCATATCTGCACAGATATGAAAGTATCCTCTCTTCATAATCTAATGAAAAAACAATAGTTAATACCACTAAATTCCACTCTTTTTTGTTATGATTGGATATGCACATGAATGACTTTTTGAATCTACATTGTTGGTATCAATGTTATTAAAAAATCAAATTATTTTCTCCTTTTGATTTTTTCCGTCATACTTCTTATGAAATTGTTTCCGTAATTATTTTGTGTTTTCCTCCTTCACTGACGATTATTACTAATTTTTTAGTGTCGAATTTCTTAATTAGTCTTTTTTTTAGCTTTGGGTTAATTAATTATGTGTTGAGAATTTGATGAAGTTGTCAACACTAAAAAAAACATATAGCCTATATTTCAATGATGGGTCATTTCTGCACAGATATGAAAGTATCCTCTCTTCATAATCTAATGAAAAAACAATGGTTAATACCACTAAATTCCACTCTTTTTTGTTATGATTGGATATGCACAGGAATGACTTTTTGAATCTACATTGTTAGTATCAATGTTGTTAAAAAATCAAATTATTTTCTCATTTTGATTTTGTCCGTCATACTTTTTATGAAATTGTTTGTGTAATAATTTTGTGTTTTCCTCCTTCTGTGAAGATTATTACTAATTGTTTAGTGTCGAATTTCTTAATTAGTCTTTTTTTTAGCTTTAGGTTAATTTTTTATGTGTTGAGAATTGGATGAAGTTGTCAACACTAAAAAAAACATATAGCCTATATTTCAATGATGGGTCATATCTGCACAGATATGAAAGTATCCTCTCTTCATAATCTAATGAAAAAACAATAGTTAATACCACTAAATTCCACTCTTTTTTGTTATGATTGGATATGCACATGAATGACTTTTTGAATCTACATTGTTGGTATCAATGTTATTAAAAAATCAAATTATTTTCTCCTTTTGATTTTTTCCGTCATACTTCTTATGAAATTGTTTCCGTAATTATTTTGTGTTTTCCTCCTTCACTGACGATTATTACTAATTTTTTAGTGTCGAATTTCTTAATTAGTCTTTTTTTTAGCTTTGGGTTAATTAATTATGTGTTGAGAATTTGATGAAGTTGTCAACACTAAAAAAAACATATAGCCTATATTTCAATGATGGGTCATTTCTGCACAGATATGAAAGTATCCTCTCTTCATAATCTAATGAAAAAACAATGGTTAATACCACTAAATTCCACTCTTTTTTGTTATGATTGGATATGCACATGAATGACTTTTTGAATCTACATTGTTAGTATCAATGTTGTTAAAAAATCAAATTATTTTCTCATTTTGATTTTGTCCGTCATACTTTTTATGAAATTGTTTGTGTAATTATTTTGTGTTTTCCTCCTTCTGTGAAGATTATTACTAATTGTTTAGTGTCGAATTTCTTAATTAGTCTTTTTTTTAACTTTAGGTTAATTTTTTATGTGTTGAGAATATGATGAAGTTGTCAACACTAAAAAAAACATATAGCCTATATTTCAATGATGGGTCATTTCTGCACAGATATGAAAGTATCCTCTCTTCATAATCTAATGAAAAAACAATGGTTAATACCACTAAATTCCACTCTTTTTTGTTATGATTGGATATGCACATGAATGACTTTTTGAATCTACATTGTTAGTATCAATGTTGTTAAAAAGTCAAATTATTTTCTCATTTTGATTTTGTCCGTCATACTTTTTATGAAATTGTTTCCGTAATTATTTTGTGTTTTCCTCCTTCAGTGACGATTATTACTAATTGTTTAATCTCAAATTTCTTAATTAGTCTTTTTTTTAGCTTTGGGTTAATTGATTATGTGTTGAGAATTTGATGAAGTTGTCAACACTAAAAAAACATATAGCCTATATTTCAATGATGGGTCATTTCTGCACAGATATGAAAGTATCCTCTCTTCATAATCTAAGGAAAAAACAATGGTTAATACCATCAAATTCCAGTCTTTTTTCTTATGATTGGATATGCATATGAATGACCTTTTGAATCTACATTCTTAGTATCAATGTTGTTAAACAATCAAATTATTTTCTAATTTTTATTTTGTCCGTCATAACTCTTACGAAATTGTTTTGCGTAATTATTTTTTTTTCTCCTTCAGTGAAGATTATTACTAATTGTTTAATGTCAAATTTCTTAATTAGTCTTGTTTTTAGCTTTGGGTTAATTGATTATGTGTTGAGAATTTGATGAAGATGTCAACACTAAAAAAAACATATAACCTATCTTTGAATGATGGGTCATTTCTACACAGATATGAAAGTATCGTCTCTTTATAATCTAATGAAAAAACAATGGTTAATACCACTAAATTCCATTCTTTTTTGTTGTGATTGGATATGCACATGAATGACTTTTTTAATTTACATTGTTAGTATGAATGTTGTTAAAAAATCAAATTATTTTCTCATTTTGATTTTGTCCGTCATACTTTTTGTGAAATTGTTTGTGTAATTATTTTGTGTTTTCCTCTTTCTGTGAAGATTATTACTAATTGTTTAATGTCAAATTTCTTAATTAGTCTTTTTTTTAGCTTTGGGTTAATTGATTATGTGTTGAGAATTTGATGAAGTTGTCAACACTAAAAAAAACATATAGCCTATATTTCAATGATGGGTCATTTCTGCACAGATATGAAAGTATCCTCTCTTCATAATCTAATGAAAAAACAATGGTTAATACCACTAAATTCCACTCTTTTTTGTTATGATTGGATATGCACATGAATGACTTTTTGAATCTACATTGTTAGTATTAATGTTGTTAAAAAATCAAATTATTTTCTCATTTTGATTTTGTCCGTCATACTTTTTATGAAATTGTTTCCGTAATTATTTTGTGTTTTCCTCCTTCAGTGACGATTATTACTAATTGTTCAATCTTAAATTTCTTAATTAGTCTTTTTTTTAGCTTTGGGTTAATTGATTATGTGTTGAGAATTTGATGAAGTTGTCAACACTAAAAAAACATATAGCCTATATTTCAATGATGGGTCATTTCTGCACAGATATGAAAGTATCCTCTCTTCATAATCTAAGGAAAAAACGATGGTTAATACCATCAAATTCTAGCCTTTTTTGTTATGATTGGATATGCATATGAATGACCTTTTGAATCTACATTCTTAGTATCAATGTTGTTAAACAATCAAATTATTTTCTAATTTTTATTTTGTCCGTCATAACTCTTATGAAATTGTTTTGCGTAATTATTTTTTTTTCTCCTTCTGTGAAGATTATTACTAATTGTTTAATGTCAAATTTCTTAATTAGTCTTTTTTTTAGCTTTGGGTTAATTGATTATGTGTTGAGAATTTGATGAAGTTGGCAACACTAAAAAAAACATATAGCCAATATTTCAATGATGGGTTATTTTGGCACAGATATGAAAGTATCCTCTCTTCATAATCTAATGAAAAAACAATGGTTAATACCACTAAATTCCACTCTTTTTTGTTGTGACTGGATATGCACATCAATGACTTTTTGAATTTACATTCTAAGTATCAATGTTGTTAAAAAATCAAATTATTTTCTCATTTTGATTTTGTCCGTCATACTTTTTGTGAAATTGTTTGTGTAATTTCCTCCTTCTGTGAAGATTATTACTAATTGTTTAATGTCAAATTTCTTAATTAGTCTTTTTTTTAGCTTTTGGTTAATTGATTATGTGTTGAGAATTTGATGAAGTTGTCAACACTAAAAAAAACATATAGCCTATATTTCAATGATGGGTTATTTCTGCACAGATATGAAAGTATCCTCTCTTCATAATTTAATGTAAAAACAATGGTTAATACCACGAAATTCTACTCATTTTTGTTATGATTGGATATGCACATGAATGACTTTTTGAATCTACATTGTTGGTATCAATGTTATTAAAAATCAAATTATTTTCTCCTTTTGATTTTATCCGTCATACTTCTTATGAAATTGTTTCCGTAATAATTTTGTGTTTTCCTCCTTCACTGAAGATTATTACTAATTGTTTAATCTCAAATTTCTTAATTAGTCTTTTTTTTAGCTTTGGGTTAATTGATTATGTGCTGAGAATTTGATGAAGTATTCAACACTAAAAAAACATATAACCTATATTTCAATGATGGGTCATTTCTGCACAGATATGAAAGTATCCTCTCTTCATAATCTAAGGAAAAAGCAATGGTTAATACCACTAAATTCCACTCTTTTTTATTATGATTGGATATGCATATAAATGACCTTTTCAATCTACATTGTTAGTATCAATGTTGTTAAACAATCAAATTATTTTCTAATTTTTATTTGGTCCGTCATAACTGTTATGAAATTGTTTGCGTCATTATTTTATTTTTTTTCTCCTTCAGTGAAGATTATTACTAATTGTTTAATGTCAAATTTCTTAATTAGTCTTTTTTTTAGCTTTGGGTTAATTGATTATGTGTTGAGAATTTGATGAAGTTGTCAACACTAAAAAAAACATATAGCCTATATTTCAATGATGGGTCATTTCTGCACAGATATGAAAGTATACTCTCTTCATAATCTAATGAAAAAACAATGGTTAATACCACTAAATTCCACTCTTTTTTGTTATGATTGGATATGCACATGAATGACTTTTTGAATCTACATTGTTGGTATCAATGTTATTAAAAAATCAAATTATTTTCTCCTTTTGATTTTATCCGTCATACTTCTTATGAAATTGTTTCCATAATGATTTTGTGTTTTCCTCCTTCACTGAAGATTATTACTAATTGTTTAATCTCAAATTTCTTAATTAGTCTTTTTTTTAGCTTTGGGTTAACTGATTATGTATTGAGAATTTGATGAAGTTGTCAACACTAAAAAAACATATAACCTATATTTCAATGATGGGTCATTTCTGCACAGATATGAAAGTATCCTCTCTTCATAATCTAAGGAAAAAACAATGGTTAATACCACTAAATTCCACTCTTTTTTGTTATGATTGGATATGCATATGAATGACCTTTTCAATCTACATTGTTAGTATCAATGTTGTTAAACAATCAAATTATTTTCTAATTTTTATTTGGTCCGTCATAACTCTTATGAAATTGTTTGCATCATTATTTTTTTTTCTCCTTCAGTGAAGTTTATTACTAATTGTTTAATGTCAAATTTCTTAATTAGTCTTGTTTTTAGCTTTGGGTTAATTGATTATGTGTTGAGAATTTGATGAAGTTGTCAACACTAAAAAAAACATATAGCGTATCTTTCAATGATGGGTCATTTCTGCACAAATATGAAAGTATCGTCTCTTCATAATCTAATGAAAAAACAATGGTTAATACCACTAAATTCCATTCTTTTTTGTTGTGATTGGATATGCACATGAATGACTTGTTTAATTTACATTGTTAGTATGATTGTTGTTAAAAAATGAAATTATTTTCTCATTTTGATTTTGTCCGTCATACTTTTTGTGAAATTGTTTGTGTAATTATTTTGTATTTTCCTCCTTCACTGAAGATTATTACTAATTGTTTAATCTCAAATTTCTTAATTAGTCTTTTTTTTAGCTTTGGGTTAATTGATTATGTGTTGAGAATTTGATGAAGTTGTCAACACTAAAAAAAACATATAGCTGATATTTCAATTGATAGGCCATCTCTGCACAAATAAAAAAGTATCCCCTCTACATAATCTAACGAAGAAACAATGGTTAATACCACTAAATTCCACTCTTTTTTGTTGTGATTGGATATGCACATGAATGACTTTTTGAATCTACATTGTTAGTATCGATGTTGTTAAAAAATCAAATTATTTTCTCATTTTGATTTTGTCCGCCATACTTTTTATGAAATTGTTTGTGTAATTATTTTTTGTTTTCCTCCTTTTGTGAAGATTATTACTAATTGTTTAATGTCGAATTTCTTAATTAGTCTTTTTTTTAGCTTTCGGTTAATTGGTTACGTGTTGAGAATTTGATGAAGTTGTCAACACTAAAAAAAACATATAGCCTATCTTTCAATGATGGGTCATTTCTGCACAGATATGAAAGTATCGTCTCTTCATAATCTAATGAAAAAACAATGGTTAATACCACTAAATTCCATTATTTTTTGTTGTGATTGGATATGCACATGAATGACTTGTTTAATTTACATTGTTAGTATGATTGTTGTTAAAAAATCAAATTATTTTCTCTTTTTGATTTTGTCCGTCATACTTTTTGTGAAATTGTTTGTGTAATTATTTTGTGTTTTCCTCCTTCTGTGAAGATTATTACTAATTGTTTAATGTCAAATTTCTTAATTAGTCTTTTTTTTAGCTTTGGGTTAATTGATTATGTGTTGAGAATTTGATGAAGTTGTCAACACTAAAAAAAACATATAGCCAATATTTCAATGATGGGTCATTTTTGCACAGATATGAAAGTATTCTGTCTTCATAATCTAATGAAAAAACAATGGTTAATACCACTAAATTCCCCTCTTTTTTGTTGTGATTGGATATGCACATGAATGACTTTTTGAATCTACATTGTTAGTATCGATGTTGTTAAAAAACAAATTATTTTCTCATTTTGATTTTGTCCGTCATACTTTTTGTGAAATTGTTTGTGTAATTATTTTGTGTTTTCCTCCTTCTGTGAAGATTATTACTAATTGTTTAATGTCGAATTTCTTAATTAGTCATGTTTTTAGCTTTGGGTTAATTGATTATGTGTTGAGAATTTGATGAAGTTGTCAACACTAAAACAAACATATAGCTGATATTTCAATTGATAGGCCATCTCTGCACAAATATGAAAGTATCCCCTCTACATAATCTAACGAAGAAACAATGGTTAATACCACTAAATTCCACTCTTTTTTGTTGTGATTGGATATGCACATGAATGACTTTTTGAATCTACATTGTTAGTATCGATGTTGTTAAAAAATCAAATTATTTTCTCATTTTGATTTTGTCCGTCATACTTTTTATGAAATTGTTTGTGTAATTATTTTGTGGTTTCCTCCTTCTGTGAAGATTATTACTAATTGTTTAATGTCGAATTTCTTAATTAGTCTTTTTTTTAGCTTTGGGTTAGTTGATTATGTGTTGAGAATTTGATGAAGTTGTCAACACTAAAAAAACATATAGCCTATATTTCAATGATGGGTCACTTCTGCACAGATATGAAAGTATCCTCTCTTCATAATCTAAGGAAAAAACAATGGTTAATACCACTAAATTCCACTCTTTTTTGTTATGATTGGATATGCATATGAATGACCTTTTCAATCTACATTGTTAGTATCAATGTTGTTAAACAATCAAATTATTTTCTAATTTTTATTTTGTCCGTCCTAACTCTTATCAAATTGTTTGCGTAATTATATTATTTTTTTTCTCCTTCAGTGAAGATTATTACTAATTGTTTAATGTCAAATTTCTTAATTAGTCTTGTTTTTAGCTTTGGGTTAATTGATTATGTGTTGAGAATTTGATGAAGTTGTCAACACTAAAAAAAACATATAGCCAATATTTCAATGATGGGTCATTTTTGCACAGATATGAAAGTATCCTCTCTTCATAATCTAATGAAAAAACAATGGTTAATACCACTAAATTCCACTCTTTTTTGTTATGATTGGATATGCACATGAATGACTTTTTGAATCTACATTATTGGTATCAATGTTATTAAAAAATCAAATTATTTTCTCATTTTGATTTTGTCCGTCATACTTTTTGTGAAATTGTTTGTGTAATTATTTTGTGTTTTCCTCCTTCTGTGAAGATTATTACTAATTGTTTAATGTCGAATTTCTTAATTAGTCTTTTTTTTAGCTTTGGGTTAGTTGATTATGTGTTGAGAATTTGATGAAGTTGTCAACACTAAAAAAAACATATAGCCAATATTTCAATGATGGGTCATTTTTGCACAAATATGAAAGTATTCTGTCTTCATAATCTAATGAAAAAACAATGGTTAATACCACTAAATTCCACTCTTTTTTGTTATGATTGGATATGCACATGAATGACTTTTTGAATCTACATTATTGGTATCAATGTTATTAAAAAATCAAATTATTTTCTCATTTTGATTATGTCCGTCATACTTTTTGTGAAATTGTTTGTGTAATTGTTTTGTGTTTTCCTCCTTCTGTGAAGATTATTACTAATTGTTTAATGTCGAATTTCTTAATTAGTCATGTTTTTAGCTTTGGGTTAATTGATTATGTGTTGAGAATTTGATGAAGTTGTCAACACTAAAAAAAACATATAGCTGATATTTCAATTGATAGGCCATCTCTGCACGAATATGAAAGTATCCCCTCTACATAATCTAACGAAGAAACAATGGTTAATACCACTAAATTCCACTCTTTTTTGTTGTGATTAGATATGCACATGAATGACTTTTTGAATCTACATTGGTAGTATCGATGTTGTTAAAAAATCAAATTATTTTCTCATTTTGATTTTGTCCGTCATACTTTTTATGAAATTGTTTGTGTAATTATTTTGTGTTTTCCTCCTTCTGTGAAGATTATTACTAATTGTTTAATGTCGAATTTCTTAATTAGTCTTTTTTTTAGCTTTGGGTTAGTTGATTATGTGTTGAGAATTTGATGAAGTTGTCAACACTAAAAAAAACATATAGCGTATCTTTCAATGATGGGTCATTTTTGCACAGATATGAAAGTATTCTGTCTTCATAATCTAATGAAAAAACAATGGTTAATACCACTAAATTCCATTCTTTTTTGTTGTGATTGGATATGCACATGCATGACTTGTTTAATTTACATTGTTAGTATGATTGTTGTTAAAAAATCAAATTATTTTCTCATTTTGATTTTGTCCGTCATACTTTTTGTGAAATTGTTTGTGTAATTATTTTGTATTTTCCTCCTTCTGTGAAGATTATTACTAATTGTTTAATGTCAAATTTCTTAATTAGTCTTTTTTTTAGCTTTGGGTTAATTGATTATGTGTTGAGAATTTGATGAAGTTGTCAACACTAAAAAAAACATATAGCCTATATTTCAATGATGGGTCATTTCGTCACAGATATGAAAGTATCCTCTCTTCATAATCTAAGGAAAAAACAATGGTTAATACCACTAAATTCCACTCTTTTTTGTTATGATTGGATATGCATAAGAATGACCTTTTCAATCTACATTGTTAGTATCAATGTTGTTAAACAATCAAATTATTTTCTAATTTTTATTTGGTCTGTCATAACTCTTATGAAATTGTTTGCGTCATTATTTTATTTTTTTTCTCCTTCAGTGAAGATTATTACTAATTGCTTAATGTCAAATTTCTTAATTAGTCTTGTTTTTAGCTTTGGGTTAATTGGTTACGTGTTGAGAATTTGATGAAGTTGTCAACACTAAAAAAAACATATAGCCTATCTTTCAATGATGGGTCATTTCTGCACAGATATGAAAGTATCGTCTCTTCATAATCTAATGAAAAAACAATGGTTAATACCACTAAATTCCTTCTTCTTTGTTGTGATTGGATATGCACATGAATGACTTGTTTAATTTACATTGTTAGTATGATTGTTCTTAAAAAATCAAATTATTTTCTCATTTTGATTTTGTCCGTCATACGTTTTGTGAAATTGTTTGTGTAATTATTTTGTGTTTTCCTCCTTCTGTGAAGATTATTACTAATTGTTTAATGTCGAATTTCTTAATTAGTCTTTTTTTTAGCTTTGGGTTAATTGATTATGTGTTGAGAATTTGATGAAGTTGTCAACACTAAAAAAAACATATAGCCAATATTTCAATGATGGGTCATTTTTGCACAGATATGAAAGTATTCTGTCTTCATAATCTAATGAAAAAACAATGGTTAATACCACTAAATTCCCCTCTTTTTTGTTGTGATTGGATATGCACATGAATGACTTTTTGAATCTACATTGTTAGTATCGATGTTGGTAAAAAACAAATTATTTTCTCATTTTGATTTTGTCCGTCATACTTTTTGTGAAATTGTTTGTGTAATTATTTGGTGTTTTCCTCCTTCTGTGAAGATTATTACTAATTGTTTAATGTCGAATTTCTTAATTAGTCATGTTTTTAGCTTTGGGTTAATTGATTATGTGTTGAGAATTTGATGAAGTTGTCAACACTAAAAAAAACATATAGCTGATATTTCAATTGATAGGCCATCTCTGCACAAATAAGAAAGTATCCCCTCTACATAATCTAACGAAGAAACAATGGTTAATACCACTAAATTCCACTCTTTTTTGTTGTGATTGGATATGCACATGAATGACTTTTTGAATCTATATTGTTAGTATCGATGTTGTTAAAAAATCAAAATATTTTCTCATTTTGATTTTGTCCGTCATACTTTTTATGAAATTGTTTGTGTAATTATTTTGTGTTTTCCTCCTTCTGTGAAGATTATTACTAATTGTTTAATGTTGAATTTCTTAATTAGTCTTTTTTTTAGCTTTGGGTTAATTGATTATGTGTTGAGAATTTGATGAAGTTGTCAACACTAAAAAAAACATATAGCGTATCTTTCAATGATGGGTCATTTCTGCACAAATATGAAAGTATCGTCTCTTCATAATCTAATGGAAAAACAATGGTTAATACCACTAAATTCCATTCTTTTTTGTTGTGAATGGATATGCACATGCATGACTTGTTTAATTTACATTGTTAGTATGATTGTTGTTAAAAAATCAAATTATTTTCTCATTTTGATTTTGTCCGTCATACTTTTTGTGAAATTGTTTGTGTAATTATTTTGTATTTTCCTCCTTCTGTGAAGATTATTACTAATTGTTTAATGTCAAATTTCTTAATTAGTCTTTTTTTTAGCTTTGGGTTAATTGATTATGTGTTGAGAATTTGATGAAGTTGTCAACACTAAAAAAAACATATAGCCTATATTTCAATGATGGGTCATTTCGGCACAGATATGAAAGTATCCTCTCTAAATAATCTAATGAAAAAACAATGGTTAATACCACTAAATTCCACTCTTTTTTCTTATGATTGGATATGCATAAGAATGACCTTTTCAATCTACATTGTTAGTATCAATGTTGTTAAACAATAAATTATTTTCTAATTTTTATTTGGTCCGTCATAACTCTTATGAAATTGTTTGCGTCATTATTTTATTTTTTTTCTCCTTCAGTGAAGATTATTACTAATTGTTTAATGTCAAATTTCTTAATTAGTCTTGTTTTTAGCTTTGGGTTAATTGGTTACGTGTTGAGAATTTGATGAAGTTGTCAACACTAAAAAAAACATATAGCCTATCTTTCAATGATGGGTCATTTCTGCACAGATATGAAAGTATCCCCTCTACATAATCTAACGAAGAAACAATGCTTAATACCACTAAATTCCACTCTTTTTTGTTGTGATTGGATATGCAAATGAATGACTTTTTCAATCTACATTGTTAGTATCGATGTTGTTAAAAAATCAAATTATTTTCTCATTTTGATTTTGTCCGTCATACTTTTTGTGAAATTGTTTGTGTAATTATTTTGTGTTTTCCTCCTTCTGTGAACATTATTACTAATTGTTTAATGTCGAATTTCTTAATTAGTCTTTTTTTTAGCTTTGGGTTAATTGATTATGTGTTGAGAATTTGATGAAGTTGTCAACACTAAAAAAACATATAGCCTATATTTCAATGATGGGTCATTTCTGCACAGATATGAAAGTATCCTCTCTTCATAATCTAATGAAAAAACAATGGTTAATACCACTAAATTCCACTCTTTTTTGTTGTGATTTGATATGCACATGAATGACTTTTTGAATCTACATTGTTAGTATCGATGTTGTTAAAAAATCAAATTATTTTCTCATTTCGATTTTGTCCGTCATACTTTTTGTGAAATTGTTTGTGAAATTATTTTGTGTTTTCCTCCTTCTGTCAAGATTATTACTAATTGTTTAATGTCAAATTTCTTAATTAGTCTTTTTTTTAGCTTTGGATTAATTGATTATGTGTTGAGAATTTGTTGAAGTTGTCATCACTAAAAAAAACATATAGCCAATATTTCAATGATGGGTCATTTTTGCACAGATATGAAAGTATCCTCTCTTCATAATCTAATGAAAAATCAATGGTTAGTACCACTAAATTCCACTCTTTTTTGTTGTGATTGGATATGCACATGAATGACTTTTTGAATCTACATTGTTAGTATCGATGTTGTTAAAAAATCAAATTATTTTCTCATTTCGATTTTGTCCGTCATACTTTTTATGAAATTGTTTGTGTAATTATTTTGTGTTTTCCTCCTTCTGTGAAGATTATTACTAATTGTTTAATGTCGAATTTCTTAATTAGTCTTTTTTTTTAGCTTTGGGTTAATTGATTATGTGTTGAGAATTTGATGAAGTTGTCAACACTAAAAAAAACATATAGCCTATATTTCAATGATGGGTCACTTCTGCACAGATATGAAAGTATCCCCTCTTCCTAATCTAATGAAAAAACAATGGTTAATACCACTAAATTCCACTCTTTTTTGTTATGATTGGATATGCAAATGAATGACTTTTTGAATCTACATTGTTGGTATCAATGTTATTAAAAAATCGGATTATTTTCTTATTTTGATTTTATCCGTCATACTTCTTATGAAATTGTTAGTGTAATTATTTTCTGTTTTCCTCCTTTAGTGAAGATTATTACTAATTGTTTAATGTCGATTTTCTTAATTAGTCTTTTTTTTTTAGCTTTGGGTTAATTGATTATGTGTTGAGAATTTGATGAAGTTGTCAACACTAAAAAAAACATATAGCTGATATTTCAATTGATAGGCCATCTCTGCACAAATAAGAAAGTATCCCCTCTACATAATCTAACGAAGAAACAATGGTTAATACCACTAAATTCCACACTTTTTTGTTGTGATTGGATATGCACATGAATGACTTTTTGAATCTACATTGTTAGTATCGATGTTGTTAAAAAATCAAATTATTTTCTCATTTCGATTTTGTCCGTCATACTTTTTATGAAATTGTTTGTGTAATTATTTTGTGTTTTCCTCCTTCTGTGAAGATTATTACTAATTGTTTAATGTCGAATTTCTTAATTAGTCTTTTTTTTTAGCTTTGGGTTAATTGATTATGTGTTGAGAATTTGATGAAGTTGTCAACACTAAAAAAAACATATAGCCTATATTTCAATGATGGGTCACTTCTGCACAGATATGAAAGTATCCCCTCTTCCTAATCTAATGAAAAAACAATGGTTAATACCACTAAATTCCACTCTTTTTTGTTATGATTGGATATGCAAATGAATGACTTTTTGAATCTACATTGTTGGTATCAATGTTATTAAAAAATCGGATTATTTTCTTATTTTGATTTTATCCGTCATACTTCTTATGAAATTGTTAGTGTAATTATTTTCTGTTTTCCTCCTTTAGTGAAGATTATTACTAATTGTTTAATGTCGATTTTCTTAATTAGTCTTTTTTTTTTAGCTTTGGGTTAATTGATTATGTGTTGAGAATTTTATGAAGTTGTCAACACCAAAAAAAACATATAGCCGATATTTCAATTGATAGGCCATCTCTGCACAAATATGAAAGTATCCCCTCTACATAATCTAACGAAGAAACAATGGTTAATACCACTAAATTCCACTCTTTTTTGTTGTGATTGGATATGCACATGAATGACTTTTTGAATCTACATTGTTAGTATCGATGTTGTTAAAAAATCAAATTATTTTCTCATTTTGATTTTGTCCGTCGTACTTTTTGTGAAATTGTTTGTGTAATTATTTTGTGTTTTCCTCCTTCTGTGAAAATTATTACTAATTGTTTAATGTCGAATTTCTTAAGTAGTCTTTTTTTTTAGCTTTGGGTTAATTGATTATGTGTTGAGAATTTGATGAAGTTGTCAACACTAAAAAAACATATAGGCTATATTTGAATGATGGGTCATTTCTGCACAGATATGAAAGTATCCTCTATTCATAATCTAAGGAAAAAAAATGGTTAATAGCACTAAATTCCACTCTTTTTTCTTATGATCGGATATGCACATGAATGACTTTTTGAATCTACATTGTTGGTATCAATGTTATTAAAAAATCAAATTATTTTCTCATTTTGATTTTATCAGTCATACTTCTTAAGAAATTGTTTCTGTAATTATTTTGTGTTTTCCTCCTTCATTGAAGATTATTACTCATTGTTTAATGTCAAATTTCTTAATTAGTCTTTCTTTTAGCTTTGGGTTAATTGATTATGTGTTGAGAATTTGATGAAGTTGTCAACACTAAAAAAAACATATAGCCAATATTTCAATGATGGGTCATTTTTGCATAGATATGAAAGTATCCTCTCTTCATAATCTAATGAAAAAACAATGGTTAATAACACTAAATTCCACTCTTTTTTGTTGTGATTGGATATGCACATGAATGACTTTTTGAATCTACATTGTTAGTATCGATGTTGTTAAAAAATCAAATTATTTTCTCATTTTGATTTTGTCCGTCATACTTTTTGTGAAATTGTTTGTGTAATTATTTTGTGTTTTGCTCCTTCTGTGAAGATTATTACTAATTGTTTAATGTCGAATTTCTTAATTAGTCTTTTTTTTATCTTTGGGTTAGTTGATTATGTGTTGAGAATTTGATGAAGTTGTCAACACTAAAAAAAACATATAGCCTATATTTCAATGATGGGTCATTTCTGCACAGATATGAAAGTATCCTCTCTTCATAATCTAATGAAAAAACAATGGTTAGTACCACTAAATTCCACTCTTTTTTGTTATGATTGGATATGCACATGAATGACTTTTTGAATCTACATTATTGGTATCAATGTTATTAAAAAATCAAATTATTTTCTCATTTTGATTTTGTCCGTCATACTTTTTATGAAATTGTTTGTGTAATTATTTTGTGTTTTCCTCCTTCAGTGAAGATTATTACTAATTGTTTAATGTCAAATTTCTTAATTAGTCTTTTTTTTAGCTTTGGGTTAATTGATTATGTGTTGAGAATTTGATGAAGTTGTCAACACTAAAAAAAACATATAGCCTATATTTCAATGATGGGTCATTTCTGCACAGATATGAAAGTATCCTCTCTTCATAATCTAATGAAAAAACAATGGTTATTACCACTAAATTCCACTCTTTTTTGTTGTGATTTGATATGCACATGAATGACTTTTTGAATGTACATTGTTAGTATCGATGTTGTTAAAAAATCAAATTATTTTCTCATTTCGATTTTGTCCGTCATACTTTTTGTGAAATTGTTTGTGAAATTATTTTGTGTTTTCCTCCTTCTGTCAAGATTATTACTAATTGTTTAATGTCAAATTTCTTAATTAGTCTTTTTTTTAGCTTTGGGTTAATTGATTATGTGTTGAGAATTTGTTGAAGTTGTCAGCACTAAAAAAAAACATATAGCCAATATTTCAATGATGGGTCATTTTTGCACAGATATGAAAGTATCCTCTCTTCATAATCTAATGAAAAAACAATGCTTAGTACCACTAAATTCCACTCTTTTTTGTTGTGATTGGATATGCACATGAATGACTTTTTGAATCTACATTGTTAGTATCAATGTTGTTAAAAAATCAAATTATTTTCTCATTTTGATTTTGTCCGTCATACTTTTTATGAAATTGTTTGTGTAATTATTTTGTGTTTTCCTCCTTCTGTGAAGATTATTACTAATTGTTTAATGTCGAATTTCTTAATTAGTCTTTTTTTTAGCTTTGGGTTAATTGATTATGTGTTGAGAATTTGATGAAGTTGTCAACACTAAAAAAAACATATAGCCTATATTTCAATGATGGGTCACTTCTGCACAGATATGAAAGTATCCTCTCTTCCTAATCTATTGAAAAAACAATGGTTAATACCCCTAAATTCCACTCTTTTTTGTTGTGATTTGATATGCACATGAATGACTTTTTGAATCTACATTGTTAGTATCGATGTTGTTAAAAAATCAAATTATTTTCTCATTTTGATTTTGTCCGTCATACTTTTTGTGAAATTGTTTGTGAAATTATTTTGTGTTTTCCTCCTTCTGTCAAGATTATTACTAATTGTTTAATGTCAAATTTCTTAATTAGTCTTTTTTTTAGCTTTGGGTTAATTGATTATGTGTTGAGAATTTGTTGAAGTTGTCAGCACTAAAAAAAACATATAGCCAATATTTCAATGATGGGTCATTTTTGCACAGATATGAAAGTATCCTCTCTTCATAATCTAATGAAAAAACAATGGTTAGTACCACTAAATTCCACTCTTTTTTGTTGTGATTGGATATGCACATGAATGACTTTTTGAATCTACATTGTTAGTATCAATGTTGTTAAAAAATCAAATTATTTTCTCATTTTGATTTTGTCCGTCATACTTTTTATGAAATTGTTTGTGTAATTATTTTGTGTTTTCCTCCTTCTGTGAAGATTATTACTAATTGTTTAATGTCGAATTTCTTAATTAGTCTTTTTTTTTTTAGCTTTGGGTTAATTGATTATGTGTTGAGAATTTGATGAAGTTGTCAACACTAAAAAAAACATATAGCCTATATTTCAATGATGGGTCACTTCTGCACAGATATGAAAGTATCCCCTCTTCCTAATCTAATGAAAAAACAATGGTTAATACCACTAAATTCCACTCTTTTTTGTTATGATTGGATATGCAAATGAATGACTTTTTGAATCTACATTGTTGGTATCAATGTTATTAAAAAATCGGATTATTTTCTTATTTTGATTTTATCCGTCATACTTCTTATGAAATTGTTAGTGTAATTATTTTCTGTTTTCCTCCTTCTGTGAAGATTATTACTAATTGTTTAATGTCGAATTTCTTAGTTAGTCTTTTTTTTTAGCTTTGGGTTAATTGATTATGTGTTGAGAATTTGATGAAGTTGTCAACACTAAAAAAAACATATAGCCTATATTTCAATGATGGGTCATTTCTGCACAGATATGAAAGTATCCTCTCTTCATAATCTAATTAAAAACAATGGTTAATACCACTAAATTCCACTCTTTTTTGTTATAATTGGATATGCACATGAATGACTTTTTGAATCTACATTATTGGTATCAATGTTATTAAAAAATCAAATTATTTTCTCATTTTGATTTTGTCTGTCATACTTTTTATGAAATTGTTTGTGTAATTATTTTGTGTTTTCCTCCTTCAGTGAAGATTATTACTAATTGTTTAATGTCGAATTTCTTAATTAGTCTTTTTTTTAGCTTTGGGTTAATTGATTATGTGTTGAGAATTTGATGAAGTTGTCAACACTAAAAAAAACATATAGCCAATATTTCAATGATGGGTCATTTTTGCATAGATATGAAAGTATCCTCTCTTCATAATCTAATGAAAAAACAATGGTTATTACCACTAAATTCCACTCTTTTTTGTTGTGATTTGATATGCACATGAATGACTTTTTGAATGTACATTGTTAGTATCGATGTTGTTAAAAAATCAAATTATTTTCTCATTTCGATTTTGTCCGTCATACTTTTTGTGAAATTGTTTGTGAAATTATTTTGTGTTTTCCTCCTTCTGTCAAGATTATTACTAATTGTTTAATGTCAAATTTCTTAATTAGTCTTTTTTTTAGCTTTGGGTTAATTGATTATGTGTTGAGAATTTGTTGAAGTTGTCAGCACTAAAAAAAACATATAGCCAATATTTCAATGATGGGTCATTTTTGCACAGATATGAAAGTATCCTCTCTTCATAATCTAATGAAAAAACAATGGTTAGTACCACTAAATTCCACTCTTTTTTGTTGTGATTGGATATGCACATGAATGACTTTTTGAATCTACATTGTTAGTATCAATGTTGTTAAAAAATCAAATTATTTTCTCATTTTGATTTTGTCCGTCATACTTTTTATGAAATTGTTTGTGTAATTATTTTGTGTTTTCCTCCTTCTGTGAAGATTATTACTAATTGTTTAATGTCGAATTTCTTAATTAGTCTTTTTTTTTTAGCTTTGGGTTAATTGATTATGTGTTGAGAATTTGATGAAGTTGTCAACACTAAAAAAAACATATAGCCTATATTTCAATGATGGGTCACTTCTGCACAGATATGAAAGTATCCCCTCTTCCTAATCTAATGAAAAAACAATGGTTAATACCACTAAATTCCACTCTTTTTTGTTATGATTGGATATGCAAATGAATGACTTTTTGAATCTACATTGTTGGTATCAATGTTATTAAAAAATCGGATTATTTTCTTATTTTGATTTTATCCGTCATACTTCTTATGAAATTGTTAGTGTAATTATTTTCTGTTTTCCTCCTTCTGTGAAGATTATTACTAATTGTTTAATGTCGAATTTCTTAGTTAGTCTTTTTTTTTAGCTTTGGGTTAATTGATTATGTGTTGAGAATTTGATGAAGTTGTCAACACTAAAAAAAACATATAGCCTATATTTCAATGATGGGTCATTTCTGCACAGATATGAAAGTATCCTCTCTTCATAATCTAATTAAAAACAATGGTTAATACCACTAAATTCCACTCTTTTTTGTTATAATTGGATATGCACATGAATGACTTTTTGAATCTACATTATTGGTATCAATGTTATTAAAAAATCAAATTATTTTCTCATTTTGATTTTGTCTGTCATACTTTTTATGAAATTGTTTGTGTAATTATTTTGTGTTTTCCTCCTTCAGTGAAGATTATTACTAATTGTTTAATGTCGAATTTCTTAATTAGTCTTTTTTTTAGCTTTGGGTTAATTGATTATGTGTTGAGAATTTGATGAAGTTGTCAACACTAAAAAAAACATATAGCCTATATTTCAATGATGGGTCATTTCTGCACAGATATGAAAGTATCATCTCTTCATAATCTAATGAAAAAACAATGGTTAGTACCACTAAATTCCACTCTTTTTTGTTGTGATTGGATATGCACATGAATGACTTTTTGAATCTACATTGTTAGTATCAATGTTGTTAAAAATCCAAATTATTTTCTCATTTTGATTTTGTCCGTCATACTTTTTATCAAAATTGTTTGTGTAATTATTTTGTGTTTTCCTCCTTCTGTGAAGAGTATTACTAATTGTTTAATGTCGAATTTCTTAATTAGTCTTTTTTTTAGCTTTGGGTTAATTGATTATGTGTTGAGAATTTGATGAAGTTGTCAACACTAAAAAAAACATATAGCCGATATTTCAATTGATTGGCCATCTCTGCACAAATATGAAAGTATCCCCTCTACATAATCTAACGAAGAAACAATGGTTAATACCACTAAATTCCACTCTTTTTTGTTGTGATTGGATATGCAAATGAATGACTTTTTGAATCTACATTGTTAGTATCGATGTTGTTAAAAAATCAAATTATTTTCTTATTTTGATTTTGTCCGTCATACTTTTTGTGAAATTGTTTGTGTAATTATTTTGTGTTTTCCTCCTTCTGTCAACATTATTACTAATTGTTTAATGTCGAATTTCTTAATTAGTCTTTTTTTTAGCTTTGGGTTAATTGATTATGTGTTGAGAATTTGATGAAGTTGTCAACACTAAAAAAAACATATAGCCTATCTTTCAGTGATGGGTCATTTCTGCACAGAGCTGAAAGTATCGTCTCTTCATAACCTAATGAAAAAACAATGGTTAATACCACTAAATTCCATTCTTTTTTGTTGTGATTGGATATGCACATGAATGACTTTTTTAATTTACATTGTTAGTATGAATGTTGTTAAAAAATCAAATTATTTTCTCATTTTGATTTTGTCCGTCACACTTTTTGTGAAATTGTTTGTGTAATTATTTTGTGTTTTCCTCCTTCTGTGAAGATTATTACTAATTGTTTAATGTCAAATTTCTTAATTAGTCTTTTTTTTAGCTTTGGGTTAATTGATTATGTGTTGAGAATTTGATGAAGTTGTCAACACTAAAAAAAACATATAGCCAATATTTCAATGATGGGTCATTTTTGCACAGATATGAAAGTATCCTCTCTTCATAATCTAATGAAAAAACAATGCTTAGTACCACTAAATTCCACTCTTTTTTGTTGTGATTGGATATGCACATGAATGACTTTTTGAATCTACATTGTTAGTATCAATGTTGTTAAAAAATCAAATTATTTTCTCATTTTGATTTTGTCCGTCATACTTTTTATGAAATTGTTTGTGTAATTATTTTGTGTTTTCCTCCTTCTGTGAAGATTATTACTAATTGTTTAATGTCGAATTTCTTAATTAGTCTTTTTTTTAGCTTTGGGTTAATTGATTATGTGTTGAGAATTTGATGAAGTTGTCAACACTAAAAAAAACATATAGCCTATATTTCAATGATGGGTCACTTCTGCACAGATATGAAAGTATCCTCTCTTCCTAATCTAATGAAAAAACAATGGTTAATACCACTAAATTCCACTCTTTTTTGTTATGATTGGATATGCACATGAATGACTTTTTGAATCTACATTGTTGGTATCAATGTTATTAAAAAATCGGATTATTTTCTAATTTTGATTTTATCCGTCATACTTCTTATGAAATTGTTAGTGTAACTATTTTCTGTTTTCCTCCTTTAGTGAAGATTATTACTAATTGTTTAATGTCGAATTTCTTAATTAGTCTTTTTTTAGCTTTGGGTTAATTGATTATGTGTTGAGAATTTGATGCAGTTGTCAACACTAAAAAAAACGTATAGCCAATATTTCAATGATGGGTCATTTTTGCACAGATATGAAAGTATCCTCTCTTCATAATCTAATGAAAAAACAATGGTTAATAGCACTAAATTCCACTCTTTTTTGTTGTGATTGGATATACACATGAATGACTTTTTGAATCTACATTGTTAGTATCGATGTTGTTAAAAAATCAAATTATTTTCTCATTTTGATTTTGTCCGTCATACTTTTTGAAAATTTGTTTGTGTAATTATTTTGTGTTTTCCTCCTTCTGTGAAGATTATTACTAATTGTTTAATGTCGAATTTCTTAATTAGTCTTTTTTTTATCTTTGGGTTAATTGATTATGTGTTGAGAATTTGATGAAGTTGTCAACACTAAAAACAACATATGGCCTATATTTCAATGATGGGTCATTTCTGCACAGATATGAAAGTATCCTCTCTTCATAATCTAATGAAAAAACAATGGTTAATACCACTCTATTCCACTCTTTTTTGTTATGATTGGATATGCACATGAATGACTTTTTGAATCTACATTGTTGGTATCAATGTTATTAAAAAATCAAATTATTTTCTCATTTTGATTTTATCCGTCATACTTCTTATGAAATTGTTTTCGTAATTATTTTGTGTTTTCCTCCTTCAGTGAAGATTATTACTCATTGTTTAATGTCAAATTTCTTAATTAGTCTTTTTTTTAGCTTTGGGTTAATTGATTATGTGTTGAGAATTTGATGAAGTTGTCAACACTAAAAAAACATATAGCCTATATTTCAATGATGGGTCATTTCTGCACAGATATGGAAGTATCCTCTCTTCATAATCTAATGAAAAAACAATGGTTAATACCACTAAATTCCACTCTTTTTTGTTGTGATTTGATATGCAGATGAATGACTTTTTGAATTACATTGTTGGTATCAATGTTGTTAAAAAATCAAATTATTTTCTCATTTTGATTTTGTCCGTCATACTTTTTGTGAAATTCTTTGTGTAATTATTTTGTGTTTTCCTCCTTATGTGAAGATTATTGCTAATTGCTTAATGTCGAATTTCTTAATTAGTCTTTTTTTTTAGCTTTGGGTTAATTGATTATGTGTTGAGAATTTGATGAAGTTGTCAACACTAAAAAAAACATATAGCCTATCTTTTAGTGATGGGTCATTTCTGCATAGATATGAAAGTATCGTCTCTTCATAATCTAATGAAAAAACAATGGTTAATACCACTAAATTCCATTCTTTTTTGTTGTGACTGGATATGCACATGAATGAATTTTATAATTTACATTGTTAGTATGAATGTTGTTAAAAAATCAAATTATTTTCTCATTTTGATTTTGTCCGTCACACTTTTTGTGAAATTGTTTGTGTAATTATTTTGTGTTTTCCCCCTTCTGTGAAGATTATTACTAACTGTTTAATGTCGAATTTCTTAATTAGTCTTTTTTTTAGCTTTGGGTTAATCGATTATGTGTTGAGAATTTGATGAAGTTGTCAACACTAAAAAAAACATATAGCCTATATTTCAATGATGGGTCATTTCTGCACAGATATGAAAGTATCCTCTCTTCATACTCTAATGAAAAAACAATGGTTAATACCACTAAATTCCACTCTTTTTTGTTATGATTGGATATGCACATGAATGACTTTTTGAATCTACATTGTTGGTATCAATGTTATTAAAAAATCGGATTATTTTCTAATTTTGATTTTATCCGTCATACTTCTTATGAAATTGTTAGTGTAATTATTTTCTGTTTTCCTCCTTTAGTGAAGATTATTACTAATTGTTTAATGTCGAATTTCTTAATTAGTCTTTTTTTTTAGCTTTGGGTTAATTGATTATGTGTTGAGAATTTTATGAAGTTGTCAACACTAAAAAAAACATATAGCCGATATTTCAATTGATAGGCCATCTCTGCACAAATATGAAAGTATCCCCTCTGCATAATCTAACGAAGAAACAATGGTTAATACCACTAAATTCCACTCTTTTTTGTTGTGATTGGATATGCACATGAATGACTTTTTGAATCTACATTGTTAGTATCGATGTTGTTAAAAAATCAAATTATTTTCTCATTTTGATTTTGTCCGTCGTACTTTTTGTGAAATTGTTTGTGTAATTATTTTGTGTTTTCCTCCTTCTGTGAAAATTATTACTAATTGTTTAATGTCGAATTTCTTAAGTAGTCTTTTTTTTTAGCTTTGGGTTAATTGATTATGTGTTGAGAATTTGATGAAGTTGTCAACACTAAAAAAACATATAGGCTATATTTCAATGATGGGTCATTTCTGCACAGATATGAAAGTATCCTCTATTCATAATCTAAGGAAAAAAAATGGTTAATAGCACTAAATTCCACTCTTTTTTCTTATGATTGGATATGCACATGAATGACTTTTTGAATCTACATTGTTGGTATCAATGTTATTAAAAAATCAAATTATTTTCTCATTTTGATTTTATCCGTCATACTTCTTAAGAAATTGTTTCTGTAATTATTTTGTGTTTTCCTCCTTCATTGAAGATTATTACTCATTGTTTAATGTCAAATTTCTTAATTAGTCTTTCTTTTAGCTTTGGGTTAATTGATTATGTGTTGAGAATTTGATGAAGTTGTCAACACTAAAAAAAACATATAGCCAATATTTCAATGATGGGTCATTTGTGCATAGATATGAAAGTATCCTCTCTTCATAATCTAATGAAAAAACAATGGTTAATAACACTAAATTCCACTCTTTTTTGTTGTGATTGGATATGCACATGAATAACTTTTTGAATCTACATTGTTAGTATCGATGGTTGTAAAAAATCAAATTATTTTCTCATTTTGATTTTGTCCGTCATACTTTTTGTGAAATTGTTTGTGTAATTATTTTGTGTTTTGCTCCTTCTGTGAAGATTATTACTAATTGTTTAATGTCGAATTTCTTAATTAGTCTTTTTTTTTTTTATCTTTGGGTTAATTGATTATGTGTTGAGAATTTGATGAAGTTGTCAACACTAAAAAAAACATATAGCCTATATTTCAATGATGGGTCATTTCTGCACAGATATGAAAGTATCCTCTCTTCATAATCTAATGAAAAAACAATGGTTAATAGCACTAAATTCCACTCTTTTTTGTTGTGATTGGATATGCACATGAATGACTTTTTGAATCTACATTGTTAGTATCGATGTTGTTAAAAAATCAAATTATTTTCTCATTTTGATTTTGTCCGTCATACTTTTTGAAAAATTGTTTTGTGTAATTATTTTGTGTTTTCCTCCTTCTGTGAAGATTATTACTAATTGTTTAATGTCGAATTTCTTAATTAGTGTTTTTTTTATCTTTGGGTTAATTGATTATGTGTTGAGAATTTGATGAAGTTGTCAACACTAAAAACAACATATGGCCTATATTTCAATGATGGGTCATTTCTGCACAGATATGAAAGTATCCTCTCTTCATAATCTAATGAAAAAACAATGGTTAATACCACTCTATTCCACTCTTTTTTGTTATGATTGGATATGCACATGAATGACTTTTTGAATCTACATTGTTGGTATCAATGTTATTAAAAAATCAAATTATTTTCTCATTTTGATTTTATCCGTCATACTTCTTATGAAATTGTTTTCGTAATTATTTTGTGTTTTCCTCCTTCAGTGAAGATTATTACTAATTGTTTAATCTCAAATTTCTTAATTAGTCTTTTTTTAGCTTTGGGTTAATTGATTATGTGTTGAGAATTTGATGCAGTTGTCAACACTAAAAAAAACGTATAGCCAATATTTCAATGATGGGTCATTTTTGCACAGATATGAAAGTATCCTCTCTTCATAATCTAATGAAAAAACAATGGTTAATAGCACTAAATTCCACTCTTTTTTGTTGTGATTGGATATGCACATGAATGACTTTTTGAATCTACATTGTTAGTATCGATGTTGTTAAAAAATCAAATTATTTTCTCATTTTGATTTTGTCCGTCATACTTTTTGAAAATTTGTTTGTGTAATTATTTTGTGTTTTCCTCCTTCTGTGAAGATTATTACTAATTGTTTAATGTCGAATTTCTTAATTAGTCTTTTTTTTTATCTTTGGGTTAATTGATTATGTGTTGAGAATTTGATGAAGTTGTCAACACTAAAAACAACATATGGCCTATATTTCAATGATGGGTCATTTCTGCACAGATATGAAAGTATCCTCTCTTCATAATCTAATGAAAAAACAATGGTTAATACCACTCTATTCCACTCTTTTTTGTTATGATTGGATATGCACATGAATGACTTTTTGAATCTACATTGTTGGTATCAATGTTATTAAAAAATCAAATTATTTTCTCATTTTGATTTTATCCGTCATACTTCTTATGAAATTGTTTTCGTAATTATTTTGTGTTTTCCTCCTTCAGTGAAGATTATTACTCATTGTTTAATGTCAAATTTCTTAATTAGTCTTTTTTTTAGCTTTGGGTTAATTGATTATGTGTTGAGAATTTGATGAAGTTGTCAACACTAAAAAAACATATAGCCTATATTTCAATTGATAGGCCATCTCTGCACAAATATGAAAGTATCCCCTCTGCATAATCTAATGAAAAAACAATGGTTAATACCACTAAATTCCACTCTTTTTTGTTGTGATTTGATATGCAGATGAATGACTTTTTCAATTACATTTTTGGTATCAATGTTGTTAAAAAATCAAATTATTTTCTCATTTTGATTTTGTCCGTCATACTTTTTGTGAAATTGTTTGTGTAATTATTTTGTGTTTTCCTCCTTCTGTGAAAATTATTACTAATTGTTTAATGTCGAATTTCTTAAGTAGTCTTTTTTTTTAGCTTTGGGTTAATTGATTATGTGTTGAGAATTTGATGAAGTTGTCAACACTAAAAAAACATATAGGCTATATTTCAATGATGGGTCATTTCTGCACAGATATGAAAGTATCCTCTCTTCATAATCTAATGAAAAAACAATGGTTAATACCACTAAATTCCACTCTTTTTTGTTGTGATTGGATATGCAGATGAATGACTTTTTCAATTACATTGTTGGTATCAATGTTGTTAAAAAATCAAATTATTTTCTCATTTTGATTTTGTCCGTCATACTTTTTGTGAAATTGTTTGTGTAATTATTTTGTGTTTTCCTCCTTATGTGAAGATTATTGCTAATTGTTTAATGTCGAATTTCTTAATTAGTCTTTTTTTTTTAGCTTTGGGTTAATTGATTATGTGTTGAGAATTTGATGAAGTTGTCAACACTAAAAAAAACATATAGCCTATCTTTCAGTGATGGGTCATTTCTGCATAGATATGAAAGTATTGTCTCTTCATAATCTAATGAAAAAACAATGGTTAATACCACTAAATTCCATTCTTTTTTGTTGTGACTGGATATGCACATGAATGAATTTTATAATTTACATTGTTAGTATGAATGTTGTTAAAAAATCAAATTATTTTCTCATTTTGATTTTGTCCGTCACACTTTTTGTGAAATTGTTTGTGTAATTATTTTGTGTTTTCCCCCTTCTGTGAAGATTATTACTAATTGTTTAATGTCGAATTTCTTAATTAGTCTTTTTTTTAGCTTTGGGTTAATTGATTATGTGTTGAGAATTTGGTGAAGTTGTCAACACTAAAAAAAACATATAGCCTATATTTCAATGATGGGTCATTTCTGCACAGATATGAAAGTATCCTCTCTTCATACTCTAATGAAAAAACAATGGTTAATACCACTAAATTCCACTCTTTTTTGTTATGATTGGATATGCACACGAATGACTTTTTGAATCTACATTGTTGGTATCAATGTTATTAAAAAATCGGATTATTTTCTAATTTTGATTTTATCCGTCATACTTCTTATGAAATTGTTAGTGTAATTATTTTCTGTTTTCCTCCTTTAGTGAAGATTATTACTAATTGTTTAATGTCGAATTTCTTAATTACTCTTTTTTTTTAGCTTTGGGTTAATTGATTATGTGTTGAGAATTTTATGAAGTTGCCAACACTAAAAAAAACATATAGCCGATATTTCAATTGATAGGCCATCTCTGCACAAATATGAAAGTATCCCCTCTGCATAATCTAACGAAGAAACAATGGTTAATACCACTAAATTCCACTCTTTTTTGTTGTGATTGGATATGCACATGAATGACTTTTTGAATCTACATTGTTAGTATCGATGTTGTTAAAAAATCAAATTATTTTCTCATTTTGATTTTGTCCGTCGTACTTTTTGTGAAATTGTTTGTGTAATTATTTTGTGTTTTCCTCCTTCTGTGAAAATTATTACTAATTGTTTAATGTCGAATTTCTTAAGTAGTCTTTTTTTTTAGCTTTGGGTTAATTGATTATGTGTTGAGAATTTGATGAAGTTGTCAACACTAAAAAAACATATAGGCTATATTTCAATGATGGGTCATTTCTGCACAGATATGAAAGTATCCTCTATTCATAATCTAAGGAAAAAAAATGGTTAATAGCACTAAATTCCACTCTTTTTTCTTATGATTGGATATGCACATGAATGACTTTTTGAATCTACATTGTTGGTATCAATGTTATTAAAAAATCAAATTATTTTCTCATTTTGATTTTATCCGTCATACTTCTTAAGAAATTGTTTCTGTAATTATTTTGTGTTTTCCTCCTTCATTGAAGATTATTACTCATTGTTTAATGTCAAATTTCTTAATTAGTCTTTTTTTTAGCTTTGGGTTAATTGATTATGTGTTGAGAATTTGATGAAGTTGTCAACACTAAAAAAACATATAGCCTATATTTCAATTGATAGGCCATCTCTGCACAAATATGAAAGTATCCCCTCTGCATAATCTAATGAAAAAACAATGGTTAATACCACTAAATTCCACTCTTTTTTGTTGTGATTTGATATGCAGATGAATGACTTTTTCAATTACATTGTTGGTATCAATGTTGTTAAAAAATCAAATTATTTTCTCATTTTGATTTTGTCCGTCATACTTTTTGTGAAATTGTTTGTGTAATTATTTTGTGTTTTCCTCCTTCTGTGAAAATTATTACTAATTGTTTAATGTCGAATTTCTTAAGTAGTCTTTTTTTTTAGCTTTGGGTTAATTGATTATGTGTTGAGAATTTGATGAAGTTGTCAACACTAAAAAAACATATAGGCTATATTTCAATGATGGGTCATTTCTGCACAGATATGAAAGTATCCTCTCTTCATAATCTAATGAAAAAACAATGGTTAATACCACTAAATTCCACTCTTTTTTGTTGTGATTGGATATGCAGATGAATGACTTTTTCAATTACATTGTTGGTATCAATGTTGTTAAAAAATCAAATTATTTTCTCATTTTGATTTTGTCCGTCATACTTTTTGTGAAATTGTTTGTGTAATTATTTTGTGTTTTCCTCCTTATGTGAAGATTATTGCTAATTGTTTAATGTCGAATTTCTTAATTAGTCTTTTTTTTTTAGCTTTGGGTTAATTGATTATGTGTTGAGAATTTGATGAAGTTGTCAACACTAAAAAAAACATATAGCCTATCTTTCAGTGATGGGTCATTTCTGCATAGATATGAAAGTATTGTCTCTTCATAATCTAATGAAAAAACAATGGTTAATACCACTAAATTCCATTCTTTTTTGTTGTGACTGGATATGCACATGAATGAATTTTATAATTTACATTGTTAGTATGAATGTTGTTAAAAAATCAAATTATTTTCTCATTTTGATTTTGTCCGTCACACTTTTTGTGAAATTGTTTGTGTAATTATTTTGTGTTTTCCCCCTTCTGTGAAGATTATTACTAATTGTTTAATGTCGAATTTCTTAATTAGTCTTTTTTTTAGCTTTGGGTTAATTGATTATGTGTTGAGAATTTGGTGAAGTTGTCAACACTAAAAAAAACATATAGCCTATATTTCAATGATGGGTCATTTCTGCACAGATATGAAAGTATCCTCTCTTCATACTCTAATGAAAAAACAATGGTTAATACCACTAAATTCCACTCTTTTTTGTTATGATTGGATATGCACACGAATGACTTTTTGAATCTACATTGTTGGTATCAATGTTATTAAAAAATCGGATTATTTTCTAATTTTGATTTTATCCGTCATACTTCTTATGAAATTGTTAGTGTAATTATTTTCTGTTTTCCTCCTTTAGTGAAGATTATTACTAATTGTTTAATGTCGAATTTCTTAATTACTCTTTTTTTTTAGCTTTGGGTTAATTGATTATGTGTTGAGAATTTTATGAAGTTGCCAACACTAAAAAAAACATATAGCCGATATTTCAATTGATAGGCCATCTCTGCACAAATATGAAAGTATCCCCTCTGCATAATCTAACGAAGAAACAATGGTTAATACCACTAAATTCCACTCTTTTTTGTTGTGATTGGATATGCACATGAATGACTTTTTGAATCTACATTGTTAGTATCGATGTTGTTAAAAAATCAAATTATTTTCTCATTTTGATTTTGTCCGTCGTACTTTTTGTGAAATTGTTTGTGTAATTATTTTGTGTTTTCCTCCTTCTGTGAAAATTATTACTAATTGTTTAATGTCGAATTTCTTAAGTAGTCTTTTTTTTTAGCTTTGGGTTAATTGATTATGTGTTGAGAATTTGATGAAGTTGTCAACACTAAAAAAACATATAGGCTATATTTCAATGATGGGTCATTTCTGCACAGATATGAAAGTATCCTCTATTCATAATCTAAGGAAAAAAAATGGTTAATAGCACTAAATTCCACTCTTTTTTCTTATGATTGGATATGCACATGAATGACTTTTTGAATCTACATTGTTGGTATCAATGTTATTAAAAAATCAAATTATTTTCTCATTTTGATTTTATCCGTCATACTTCTTAAGAAATTGTTTCTGTAATTATTTTGTGTTTTCCTCCTTCATTGAAGATTATTACTCATTGTTTAATGTCAAATTTCTTAATTAGTCTTTCTTTAAGCTTTGGGTTAATTGATTATGTGTTGAGAATTTGATGAAGTTGTCAACACTAAAAAAAACATATAGCCAATATTTCAATGATGGGTCATTTGTTCATAGATATGAAAGTATCCTCTCTTCATAATCTAATGAAAAAACAATGGTTAATAACACTAAATTCCACTCTTTTTTGTTGTGATTGGATATGCACATGAATGACTTTTTGAATCTACATTGTTAGTATCGATGTTGGTAAAAAATCAAATTATTTTCTCATTTTGATTTTGTCCGTCATACTTTTTGTGAAATTTTTTGTGTAATTATTTTGTGTTTTGCTCATTCTGTGAAGATTATTACTAATTGTTTAATGTCGAATTTCTTAATTAGTCTTTTTTTTTTATCTTTGGGTTAATTGATTATGTGTTGAGAATTTGATGAAGTTGTCAACACTAAAAAAAACATATAGCCTATATTTCAATGATGGGTCATTTCTGCACAGATATGAAAGTATCCTCTCTTCATAATCTAATGAAAAAACAATGGTTAATACCACTCTATTCCACTCTTTTTTGTTATGATTGGATATGCACATGAATGACTTTTTGAATCTACATTGTTGGTATCAATGTTATTAAAAAATCAAATTATTTTCTCATTTTGATTTTATCCGTCATACTTCTTATGAAATTGTTTTCGTAATTATTTTGTGTTTTCCTCCTTCAGTGAAGATTATTACTAATTGTTTAATCTCAAATTTCTTAATTAGTCTTTTTTTAGCTTTGGGTTAATTGATTATGTGTTGAGAATTTGATGCAGTTGTCAACACTAAAAAAAACGTATAGCCAATATTTCAATGATGGGTCATTTTTGCACAGATATGAAAGTATCCTCTCTTCATAATCTAATGAAAAAACAATGGTTAATAGCACTAAATTCCACTCTTTTTTGTTGTGATTGGATATGCACATGAATGACTTTTTGAATCTACATGGTTAGTATCGATGTTGTTAAAAAATCAAATTATTTTCTCGTTTTGATTTTGTTCGTCATACTTTTTGAAAATTTGTTTGTGTAATTATTTTGTGTTTTCCTCCTTCTGTGAAGATTATTACTAATTGTTTAATGTCGAATTTCTTAATTAGTCTTTTTTTTTATCTTTGGGTTAATTGATTATGTGTTGAGAATTTGATGAAGTTGTCAACACTAAAAACAACATATGGCCTATATTTCAATGATGGGTCATTTCTGCACAGATATGAAAGTATCCTCTCTTCATAATCTAATGAAAAAACAATGGTTAATACCACTCTATTCCACTCTTTTTTGTTATGATTGGATATGCACATGAATGACTTTTTGAATCTACATTGTTGGTATCAATGTTATTAAAAAATCAAATTATTTTCTCATTTTGATTTTATCCGTCATACTTCTTATGAAATTGTTTTCGTAACTATTTTGTGTTTTCCTCCTTCAGTGAAGATTATTACTCATTGTTTAATGTCAAATTTCTTAATTAGTCTTTTTTTTAGCTTTGGGTTAATTGATTATGTGTTGAGAATTTGATGAAGTTGTCAACACTAAAAAAACATATAGCCTATATTTCAATGATGGGTCATTTCTGCACAGATATGAAAGTATCCTCTATTCATAATCTAAGGAAAAAACAATGGTTAATACCACTAAATTCCACTCTTTTTTGTTGTGATTTGATATGCACATGAATGACTTTTTGAATTACATTGTTGGTATCAATGTTGTTAAAAAATCAAATTATTTTCTCATTTTGATTTTATCCGTCATACTTCTTAAGAAATTGTATCCGTAATTATTTTTTGTTTTCCTCCTTCAGTGAAGATTATTACTCATTGTTTAATGTCAAATTTCTTAATTAGTCTTTCTTTTAGCTTTGGGTTAATTGATTATGTGTTGAGAATTTGATGAAGTTGTCAACACTAAAAAAAACATATAGCCAATATTTCAATGATGGGTCATTTTTGGACAGATATGAAAGTATTTTCTCTTCATAATCTAATGAAAAAACAATGGTTAATACCACTAAAAAATTCCACTCTTTTTAGTTGTGATTTGATGTGCACATGAATGACTTTTTGAATTACATTGTTAGTATCAATGTTGTTAAAAAATCAAATTATTTTCTCATTTTGATTTTGTCCGTCATACTTTTTATGAAATTGTTTGTGTATTTATTTTGTGTTTTCCTCCTTCTGTGAAGATTATTACTAATTGTTTAATGTCGAATTTCTTAATTAGTCTTTTTTTTATCTTTGGGTTAATTGATTATGTGTTGAGAATTTGATGAAGTTGTCAACACTAAAAAAAAAACATATAGCCTATATTTCAATGATGGGTCATTTCTGCACAGATATGAAAGTATCCTCTCTTCATAATCTAATGAAAAAACAATGGTTAATACCACTAAATTCCACTCTTTTTTGTTATGATTGGATATGCACATGAATGACTTTTTGAATCTACATTATTGGTATCATTGTTATTAAAAAATCAAATTATTTTCTCCTTTTGATTTTATCCGTCATACTTCTTATGAAATTGTTTTCGTAATTATTTTGTGTTTTCCTCCTTCAGTGAAGATTATTACTAATTGTTTAATCTCAAATTTCTTAACTAGTCTTTTTTTTAGGTTTGGGTTAATTGATTATGTGTTGAGAATTTGATGAAGTTGTCAACACTAAAAAAAACATATATCCTATATTTCAATGATGGGTCATTTCTGCACAGATATGAAAGTATCGTCTCTTCATAATCTAATGAAAAAACAATGGTTAATACCACCAAATTCCATTCTTTTTTGTTGTGACTGGATATGCACATGAATGAATTTTTTAATTTACATTGTTAGTATGAATGTTGTTAAAAAATCAAATTATTTTCTCATTTTGCTTTTGTCCGTCACACTTTTTGTGAAATTGTTTGTGTAATTATTTTGTGTTTTCCTCCTTCTGTGAAGATTATTACTAATTGTTTAATGTCGAATTTCTTAATTAGTCTTTTTTTTAGCTTTGGGTTAATTGATTATGTGTTGAGAATTTGATGAAGTTGTCAACACTAAAAAAAACATATAGCCTATATTTCAATGATGGGTCATTTCTGCACAGATATGAAAGTATCCTCTCTTCATAATCTAATGAAAAAACAATGGTTAATACCACTAAATTCCACTCTTTTTTGTTATGATTGGATATGCACATGAGTGACTTTTTGAATCTACATTGTTGGTATCAATGTTGTTAAAAAATCAAATTATTTTATCATTTTGATTTTATCCGTCATACTTCTTATGAAATTGTTTTCGTAATTATTTTGTGTTTTCCTCCTTCTGTGAAGATTATTACTAATTGTTTAATGTCGAATTTCTTAATTAGTCTTTTTTTTAGCATTGGGTTAATTGATTATGTGTTGAGAATTTGATGAAGTTGTCAACACTAAAAAAACATATAGCCTTTATTTCAATGATGGGTCATTTCTGCACAGATATGAAAGTATCCTCTCTTCATAATCTAATGAAAAAACAATGGTTAATACCACTAAATTCCACTCTTTTTTGTTATGATTGGATATGCACATGAATGACTTTTTTAATCTACATTACTGGTATCATTGTTATTAAAAAATCAAATTATTTTCTCCTTTTGATTTTATCCGTCATACTTCTTATGAAATTGTTTTCGTAATTATTTTGTGTTTTCCTCCTTCGGTGAAGATTATTACTAATTATTTAATCTCAAATTTCTTAATTAGTCTTTTTTTTAGGTTTGGGTTAATTGATTATGTGTTGAGAATTTGATGAAGTTGTCAACACTAAAAAAAACATATAGCCAATATTTCAATGATGGGTCATTTTTGGACAGATATGAAAGTATTTTCTCTTCATAATCTAATGAAAAAACAATGGTTAATACCACTAAATTCCACTCTTTTTTGTTGTGATTTGATGTGCACATGAATGACTTTTTGAATTACATTGTTAGTATCAATGTTGTTAACAAATCAAATTATTTTCTCATTTTGATTTTGTCCGTCATACTTTTGATGAAATTGTTTGTGTAATTATTTTGTGTTTTCCTCCTTCTGTGAAGATTATTACTAATTGTTTAATGTCGAATTTCTTAATTAGTCTTTTTTTTATCTTTGGGTTAATTGATTATGTGTTGAGAATTTGATGAAGTTGTCAACACTAAAAAAAAAACATATAGCCTATATTTCAATGATGGGTCATTTCTGCACAGATATGAAAGTATCCTCTCTTCATAATCTATTGAAGAAACAATGGTTAATACCACTAAATTCCACTCTTTTTTATTGTGATTGGATATGCACATGAATGACTTTTTGAATCTACATTGTTAGTATCAATGTTGTTAAAAAATCAAATTATTTTCTCATTTTGATTTTGTCCGTCATACTTTTTGTGAAATTGTTTGTGTAATTATTTTGTGTTTTCCTCCCTCTGTGAAGATTATTACTAATTGTTTAATGTCAAATTTCTTAATTAGTCTTTTTTTTAGCTTTGGGTTAATTGATCATGTGTTGAGAATTTGATGAAGTTGTCAACACTAAAAAAAACATACAGCCTATATTTCAATGATGTGTCATTTCTGCACAGATATGAAACTATCCTCTCTTCATAATCTAATGAAAAAAGAATGGTTAATACCACTAAATTCCACTCTTTTTTGTTGTGATTCGATATGCACATGAATGACTTTTTGAATCTACATTGTTAGTATCTATTGTTGTTAAAAAATCAGAGTATTTTCTCATTTTGATTTTGTCCGTCATACTTTTTATGAAATTGTTTCTGTAATTATTTTGTGTTTTCCTCCTTCAATGAAGATTATTACTAATATTTTAATGTCAAATTTCTTAATTAGTCTTTTTTATTAGCTTTGGGTTAATTGAGTATGTGTTGAGAATATTATGAGATTGTCAACACTAAAAAACATACAACCAATAATTCAATGATGGGCCATCTCTAGAGAGATATTAAAGTATCCTCTCTTCATAATCTAATTAAGAAATAATGGTTAATAGCACTAACATCCCCTTTTTTTGTTGTGATTGGATATGCACATGATTGAGTTTTTGAATCTACATTGTTAGTATCAATGTTGTTAAACAATCAAATTATTTTCTCATTTTTATTTTGTCCGTCATAACTCTGATGAAATTCTTTTTTGTAATTATTTTGTGTTTTCCTCCTTCTGTGAAGATTATTACTTATTGTTTAATATCAAATTTCTTAATTAGTCTTTTTTTTAGCTTTGGGTTAATTGATTATGTGTTGAGAATTTTATGAAGTTGTCAACACTAAAAAAACATATAGCTGATATTTCAATTAATAGGCCATCTCTGCACAGATATGAATGTATCCTCTCTTCATAATCTAACAAAGAAACAATGGTTAATACCAGTAAATTCCACTTTTTTTTGTTGTGATTGGATATGCACGTAAATGACTTTTTCAATCTACATTCTAAGTATCAATGTTGTTAAAAAATCAAATTATTTTCTCATTTTGATTTTGTCCGTCATACTTCTTATGAAATTGTTTCTGTAATTATTTTGTGTTTTCCTCCTTCACTGAAGATTATTACTAATTGTTTAATGTCAAATTTCTTAATTAGTCTTTTTTATTAGCTTTGGGTTAATTGATTATGTGTTGAGAATTTTATGAGGTTGTCAACACTAAAAAACATACAACCAATAATTCAATGATGGGCCATCGCTGTAGAGATATGAAAGTATACTCTCTTCATAATCTAATTAAGAAACAATGGTTAATAACACTAACATCCCCTTTTTTTGTTGTGATTGGATATGCACATGATTGACTTTTTGAATCTACATTGTTAGTATCAATGTTGTTAAACAATCTAATTATTTTCTCATTTTTATTTTGTCTGTCATAACTCTTATGAAATTCTTTTTTGTAATTATTTTTGTTTTTTTCTCCTTCAGTGAAGATTATTACTAATTCTTTAATGTCAAATTTCTTAATTAGTCTTTTTTTTAGCTTTGGGTTAATTGATTATGTGTTGAGAATTTGATGAAGTTGTCAACACTTAAAAGAAGATATAGCCTATATTTCAATGATGGGTCATTTCTGCACAGATATGAAAGTATCCTCTCTTCATAATCCAATGAAAAAACAATGGTTAATACCACTGAATTCCACTCTTTTTTGTTGTGATTGGATATGCACCTGAATGACTTTTTGAATCTACATTGTTGGTATCAGTGTTATTAAAAAATCAAATTATTTTCTCATTTTGATTTTATCCGTCATACTTCTTATGAAATTGTTGGTGAAATTATTTTCTGTTTTCCTCGTTCAGTGAAGAGTATTACTAATTGTTTAATATCGAATTTCTTAATTAGTCTTTTTTTTAGCTTTGGGTTAATTGATTATGTGTTGAGAATCTTATGAAGTTGTCAACACTAAAAAAACATATAGCCGATATTTCAATTGATAGGCCATCTCTGCACAAATATGAAAGTATCCCCTCTTCATAATCTAACGAAGAAACAATGGTTAATACGACTAAATTCCATTCTTTTTGGTTATGATTGGATATGCATATGAATGACCTTTTGAATCTACATTGTTAGTATCAATGTTGTTAAACAATCAAATTATTTTCTCATTTTTATTTTGTCCGTCATAACTCTTATGAAATTGTTTGCGTAATTATTTTTTGTTTTTTCTCCTTCAGTGAAGATTATTACTAATTGTTTAACGTCAAATTTCTTAATTAGTCTTTTTTTAGCTTTAGGTTAATTCATTATGTGTTGAGAATTTGATGAAGTTGTCAACACTAAAAAAAACATAGAGCCCATATTTCAATGATGGGTCATTTCTACACAGATATGAAAATATCCTCTCTTCAAAATCTAATGAAAAAACAATGGTTAATACCACTAAATTCCATTCTTTTTTGTTATGATTGGATATGCACATGAATGACTTTTTGAATCTACATTGTTGGTATCAATGTTATTAAAAAATCAAATTACTTTCTCATTTTGATTTTGTCCGTCATACTTCTTATGAAATTGTTTCTGTAATTATTTTGTGTTTTCCTCCTTCACTGAAGATTATTACTAATTGTTTAATGTCAAATTTCTTAATTAGTCTTTTTTATTAGCTTTGGGTTAATTGATTATGTGTTGAGAATTTTATGAGGTTGTCAACACTAAAAAACATACAACCAATAATTCAATGATGGGCCATCTCTGTAGAGATATGAAAGTATCCTCTCTTCATAATCTAATTAAGAAACAATGGTTAATAACACTAACATCCCCTTTTTTTGTTGTGATTGAATATGCACATGATTGACTTTTTGAATCTACATTGTTAGTATCAATGTTGTTAAACAATCTAATTATTTTCTCATTTTTATTTTGTCCGTCATAACTCTTATGAAATTCTCTTTTGTAATTATTTTTGTTTTTTTCTCCTTCAGTGAAGATTATTACTAATTCTTTAATGTCAAATTTCTTAATTAGTCTTTTTTTAGCTTTGGGTTAATTGATTATGTGTTGAGAATTTGATGAAGTTGTCAACACTAAAAAAAACATAGAGCCCATATTTCAATGATGGGTCATTTCTACACAGATATGAAAATATCCTCTCTTCAAAATCTAATGAAAAAACAATGGTTAATACCACTAAATTCCATTCTTTTTTGTTATGATTGGATATGCACATGAATGACTTTTTGAATCTACATTGTTGGTATCAATGTTATTAAAAAATCAAATTACTTTCTCATTTTGATTTTGTCCGTCATACTTCTTATGAAATTGTTTCTGTAATTATTTTGTGTTTTCCTCCTTCACTGAAGATTATTACTAATTGTTTAATGTCAAATTTCTTAATTAGTCTTTTTTATTAGCTTTGGGTTAATTGATTATGTGTTGAGAATTTTATGAGGTTGTCAACACTAAAAAACATACAACCAATAATTCAATGATGGGCCATCTCTGTAGAGATATGAAAGTATCCTCTCTTCATAATCTAATTAAGAAACAATGGTTAATAACACTAACATCCCCTTTTTTTGTTGTAATTGGATATGCACATGATTGACTTTTTGAATCTACATTGTTAGTATCAATGTTGTTAAACAATCAAATAATTTTCTCATTTTTATTTTGTCGGTCATAACTCTTATGAAATTCTTTTTTGTAATTATTTTTGTTTTTTTCTTCTTCAGTGAAGATTATTACTAATTGTTTAATGTCAAATTTCTTAATTAGTCTTTTTTTTAGCTTTGGGTTAATTGATTATGTGTTGAGAATTTGATGAAGTTGTCAACACTAAAAAAAACATATAGCCTATATTTCAATGATGGGTCATTTTTGCACAGAGATGAAAGTATCCTATCTTCATAATCTAATGAAAAAACAATGGTTAATACCACTAAATTCCACTCTTTTTTGTTATGATTGGATATGCATATGAATGACCTTTTGAATCTACATTGTTAGTATCAATGTTGTTAAACAATCAAATTATTTTCTCATTTTTATTTTGTCCGTCATAACTCTTATGAAATTCTTTTTGGTAATTATTTTGTGTTTTCCTCCTTCTGTGAAGATTATTACTTATTGTTTAATATCAAATTTCTTAATTAGTCTTTTTTTTAGCTTTGGGTTAATTGATTATGTGTTGAGAATTTTATGAAGTTGTCAACACTAAAAAAACATATAGCCGATATTTCAATTAATAGGCCATCTCTGCACAAATATGAAAGTATCCCCTCTTCATAATCTAACGAAGAAACAATGGTTAATACGACTAAATTCCATTCTTTTTGGTTATGATTGGATATGCATATGAATGACCTTTTGAATCTACATTGTTAGTATCAATGTTGTTAAACAATCAAATTATTTTCTCATTTTTATTTTGTCCGTCATAACTCTTATGAAATTGTTTGCGTAATTATTTTTGGTTTTTTCTCCTTCAGTGAAGATTATTACTAATTGTTTAACGTCAAATTTCTTAATTAGTCTTTTTTTAGCTTTAGGTTAATTCATTATGTGTTGAGAATTTGATGAAGTTGTCAACACTAAAAAAAACATAGAGCCCATATTTCAATGATGGGTCATTTCTACACAGATATGAAAATATCCTCTCTTCAAAATCTAATGAAAAAACAATGGTTAATACCACTAAATTCCATTCTTTTTTGTTATGATTGGATATGCACATGAATGACTTTTTGAATCTACATTGTTGGTATCAATGTTATTAAAAAATCAAATTACTTTCTCATTTTGATTTTGTCCGTCATACTTCTTATGAAATTGTTTCTGTAATTATTTTGTGTTTTCCTCCTTCACTGAAGATTATTACTAATTGTTTAATGTCAAATTTCTTAATTAGTCTTTTTTATTAGCTTTGGGTTAATTGATTATGTGTTGAGAATTTTATGAGGTTGTCAACACTAAAAAACATACAACCAATAATTCAATGATGGGCCATCTCTGTAGAGATATGAAAGTATCCTCTCTTCATAATCTAATTAAGAAACAATGGTTAATAACACTAACATCCCCTTTTTTTGTTGTAATTGGATATGCACATGATTGACTTTTTGAATCTACATTGTTAGTATCAATGTTGTTAAACAATCAAATAATTTTCTCATTTTTATTTTGTCGGTCATAACTCTTATGAAATTCTTTTTTGTAATTATTTTTGTTTTTTTCTTCTTCAGTGAAGATTATTACTAATTGTTTAATGTCAAATTTCTTAATTAGTCTTTTTTTTAGCTTTGGGTTAATTGATTATGTGTTGAGAATTTGATGAAGTTGTCAACACTAAAAAAAACATATAGCCTATATTTCAATGATGGGTCATTTTTGCACAGAGATGAAAGTATCCTCTCTTCATAATCTAATTAAAAAACAATGGTTAATACCACTAAATTCCACTCTTTTTTGTTATGATTGGATATGCATATGAATGACCTTTTGAATCTACATTGTTAGTATCAATGTTGTTAAACAATCAAATTATTTTCTCATTTTTATTTTGTCCGTCATAACTCTTATGAAATTCTTTTTGGTAATTATTTTGTGTTTTCCTCCTTCTGTGAAGATTATTACTTATTGTTTAATATCAAATTTCTTAATTAGTCTTTTTTTTAGCTTTGGGTTAATTGATTATGTGTTGAGAATTTTATGAAGTTGTCAACACTAAAAAAACATATAGCCGATATTTCAATTAATAGGCCATCTCTGCACAAATATGAAAGTATCCCCTCTTCATAATCTAACGAAGAAACAATGGTTAATACGACTAAATTCCATTCTTTTTGGTTATGATTGGATATGCATATGAATGACCTTTTGAATCTACATTGTTAGTATCAATGTTGTTAAACAATCAAATTATTTTCTCATTTTTATTTTGTCCGTCATAACTCTTATGAAATTGTTTGCGTAATTATTTTTGGTTTTTTCTCCTTCAGTGAAGATTATTACTAATTGTTTAACGTCAAATTTCTTAATTAGTCTTTTTTTAGCTTTAGGTTAATTCATTATGTGTTGAGAATTTGATGAAGTTGTCAACACTAAAAAAAACATAGAGCCCATATTTCAATGATGGGTCATTTCTACACAGATATGAAAATATCCTCTCTTCAAAATCTAATGAAAAAACAATGGTTAATACCACTAAATTCCATTCTTTTTTGTTATGATTGGATATGCACATGAATGACTTTTTGAATCTACATTGTTGGTATCAATGTTATTAAAAAATCAAATTACTTTCTCATTTTGATTTTGTCCGTCATACTTCTTATGAAATTGTTTCTGTAATTATTTTGTGTTTTCCTCCTTCACTGAAGATTATTACTAATTGTTTAATGTCAAATTTCTTAATTAGTCTTTTTTATTAGCTTTGGGTTAATTGATTATGTGTTGAGAATTTTATGAGGTTGTCAACACTAAAAAACATACAACCAATAATTCAATGATGGGCCATCTCTGTAGAGATATGAAAGTATCCTCTCTTCATAATCTAATTAAGAAACAATGGTTAATAACACTAACATCCCCTTTTTTTGTTGTAATTGGATATGCACATGATTGACTTTTTGAATCTACATTGTTAGTATCAATGTTGTTAAACAATCAAATAATTTTCTCATTTTTATTTTGTCGGTCATAACTCTTATGAAATTCTTTTTTGTAATTATTTTTGTTTTTTTCTTCTTCAGTGAAGATTATTACTAATTGTTTAATGTCAAATTTCTTAATTAGTCTTTTTTTTAGCTTTGGGTTAATTGATTATGTGTTGAGAATTTGATGAAGTTGTCAACACTAAAAAAAACATATAGCCTATATTTCAATGATGGGTCATTTTTGCACAGAGATGAAAGTATCCTCTCTTCATAATCTAATGAAAAAACAATGGTTAATACCACTAAATTCCACTCTTTTTTGTTATGATTGGATATGCATATGAATGACCTTTTGAATCTACATTGTTAGTATCAATGTTGTTAAACAATCAAATTATTTTCTCATTTTTATTTTGTCCGTCATAACTCTTATGAAATTCTTTTTGGTAATTATTTTGTGTTTTCCTCCTTCTGTGAAGATTATTACTTATTGTTTAATAACAAATTTCTTAATTAGTCTTTTTTTTAGCTTTGGGTTAATTGATTATGTGTTGAGAATTTTATGAAGTTGTCAACACTAAAAAAACATATAGCCGATATTTCAATTAATAGGCCATCTCTGCACAGATATGAAAGTATCCCCTCTTCATAATCTAACAAAGAAACAATGGTTAATACCACTAAATTCCACTCTTTTTTGTTGTGATTGGATATGCACGTGAATGACTTTCTGAATCTACATTCTAAGTATCAATGTTGTTAAAAAATCAAATTATTTTCTCATTTTGATTTTGTCCGTCATACTTCTTATGAAATTGTTTCTGTAATTATTTTGTGTTTTCCTCCTTCACTGAAGATTATTACTAATTGTTTAATGTCAAATTTCTTAATTAGTCTTTTTTATTAGCTTTGGGTTAATTGATTATGTGTTGAGAATTTTATGAGGTTGTCAACACTAAAAAACATACAACCAATAATTCAATGATGGGCCATCTCTGTAGAGATATGAAAGTATCCTCTCTTCATAATCTAATTAAGAAACAATGGTTAATAACACTAACATCCCTTTTTTTTGTTGGGATTGGATATGCACATGATTGACTTTTTGAATCTACATTGTTAGTATCAATTTTGTTAAACAATCAAATTATTTTCTCCTTTTTATTTTGTCCGTCATAACTCTTATGAAATTCTTTTTTGTAATTATTTTTGTTTTTTTCTTCTTCAGTGAAGATTATTACTAATTGTTTAATGTCAAATTTCTTAATTAGTCTTTTTTTTAGCTTTGGGTTAATTGATTATGTGTTGAGAATTTGATGAAGTTGTCAACACTAAAAAAAACATATAGCCTATATTTCAATGATGGGTCATTTTTGCACAGATATGAAAGTATCCTCTCTTCATAATCTACTGAAAAAACAATGGTTAATACCACTAAATTCCACTCTTTTTTGTTATGATTGGATATGCATATGAATGACCTTTTGAATCTACATTGTTAGTATCAATGTTGTTAAACAATCAAATTATTTTCTCATTTTTATTTTGTCCGTCATAACTCTTATGAAATTCTTTTTGGTAATTACTTTGTGTTTTCCTCCTTCTGTGAAGATTATTACTTATTGTTTAATATCAAATTTCTTAATTAGTCTTTTTTTTAGCTTTGGGTTAATTGATTATGTGTTGAGAATTTTATGAAGTTGTCAACACTAAAAAAACATATCGCCGATATTTCAATTAATAGGCCATCTCTGCACAGATATGAAAGTATCCCCTCTTCATAATCTAACAAAGAAACAATGGTTAATACCACTAAATTCCACTATTTTTTGTTGTGATTGGATATGCACGTGAATGACTTTCTGAATCTACATTCTAAGTATCAATGTTGTTAAAAAATCAAATTATTTTCTCATTTTGATTTTGTCCATCATACTTCTTATGAAATTGTTTCTGTAATTATTTTGTGTTTTCCTCCTTGACTGAAGATTATTACTAATTGTTTAATGTCAAATTTCTTAATTAGTCTTTTTTATTAGCTTTAGGTTAATTGATTATGTGTTGAGAATTTTATGAGGTTGTCAACACTAAAAAACATACAACCAATAATTCAATGATGGGCCATCTCTGTAGAGATATGAAAGTATCCTCTCTTCATAATCTAATTCAGAAACAATGGTTAATAACACTAACATCCCCTTTTTTTGTTGTGATTGGATATGCACTTGATTGACTTTTTGAATCTACATTGTTAGTATCAATGTTGTTAAACAATCTAATTATTTTCTCATTTTTATTTTGTCCGTCATAACTCTTATGAAATTCTTTTTTGTAATTATTTTTGTTTTTTTCTCCTTCAGTGAAGATTATTACTAATTCTTTAATGTCAAATTTCTTAATTAGTCTTTTTTTTAGCTTTGGGTTAATTGATTATGTGTTGAGAATTTGATGAAGTTGTCAACACTTAAAAAAAGATATAGCCTATATTTCAATGATGGGTCATTTCTGCACAGATATGAAAGTATCCTCTCTTCATAATCCAATGAAAAAACAATGGTTAATACCACTAAATTCCACTCTTTTTTGTTGTGATTGGATATGCACATGAATGACTTTTTGAATCTACATTGTTGGTATCAATGTTATTAAAAAATCAAATTATTTTCCCATTTTGATTTTATCCGTCATACTTCTTATGAAATTGTTGGTGAAATTATTTTCTGTTTTCCTCCTTCAGTGAAGATTATTACTAATTGTTTAATGTCGAATTTCTTAATTAGTCTTTTTTTTAGCTTTGGGTTAATTGATTATGTGTTGAGAATTTGATGAAGTTGTCAACACTAAAAAAAACATATAACCGATATTTCAATTGATAGGCCATCTCTGCACAAATATGAAAGTATCCGTTCTTCATAATCTAATGAAGAAACAATTGTTAATACCAGTAAATTCCACTCTTTTTTGTTGTGATTGGATATGCACATGAATGACTTTTTGAATCTACATTGTTAGTATCAATGTTGTTAAAAAATCAAATTATTTTCTCATTTTGATTTTGTCCGTCATACGTTTTATGAAATTGTTTGTGTAATTATTTTGTGTTTTCCTCCTTCTGTGAAGATTATTACTAATTATTTAATGTCGAATTTCTTAATTAGTCTTTTGTTTTAGCTTTGGGTTAATTGATTATGTGTTGAGAATTTTATGAGGTTGTCAACACTAAAAAACATACAACCAATAATTCAAGGATGGGCCATCTCTGTAGAGATATGAAAGTATCGTCTCTTCATAATCTAATTAAGAAACAATTTTTAATAACACTAACATCCCCTTTTTTTGTTGTGATTGGATATGCACATGAATGACTTTTTGAATCTACATTGTTAGTATCAATGTTGTTAAACAATCTAATTATTTTCTCATTTTTATTTTGTCCATCATAACTCTTATGAAATTCTTTTTTGTAATTATTTTTGTTTTTTTCTCCTTCAGTGAAGATTATTACTAATTCTTTAATGTCAAATTTCTTAATTAGTCTTTTTTTTAGCTTTGGGTTAATTGATTATGTGTTGAGGATTTGATGAAGTTGTCAACACTTAAAAAAAGATATAACCTATATTTCAATGATGGGTCATTTCTGCACTGATATGAAAGTATCCTCTCTTCATAATCCAATGAAAAAACAATGGTTAATACCACTAAATTCCACTCTTTTTTGTTGTGATTGGATATGCACGTGAATGACTTTTTGAATCTACATTCTAAGTATCAATGTTGTTAAAAAATCAAATTATTTTCTCATTTTGATTTTGTCCGTCATACTTCTTATGAAATTGTTTCTGTAATTATTTTGTGTTTTCCTCCTTCACTGAAGATTATTACTAATTGTTTAATGTCGAATTTCTTAATTAGTCTTTTTTTTAGCTTTGGGTTAATTGATTATGTGTTGAGAATCTTATGAAGTTGTCAACACTAAAAAAAACATATAGCCGATATTTCAATTGATAGGCCATCTCTGCACAAATACGAAAGTATCCCCTCTTCATAATCTAACGAAGAAACAATGGTTAATACCATTAAATTCCATTCTTTTTGGTTATGATTGGATATGCATATGAATGACCTTTTGAATCTACATTGTTAGTATCAATGTTGTTAAACAATCAAATTATTTTCTCATTTTTATTTTGTCCATCATAACTCTTATGAAATTGTTTGCGTAATTATTTTTGGTTTTTTCTCCTTCAGTGAAGATTATTACTAATTGTTTAATTTCAAATTTCTTAATTAGTCTTTTTTTAGCTTTGGGTTAATTCATTATGTGTTGAGAATTTGATGAAGTTGTCAACACTAAAAAAAACATATAGCCCATATTTCAATGATGGGTCATTTCTACACAGATATGAAAATATCCTCTCTTCAAAATCTAATGAAAAAACAATGGTTAATACCACTAAATTCCATTCTTTTTTGTTATGATTGGATATGCACATGAATGACTTTTTGAATCTACATTGTTGGTATCAATGTTATTAAAAAATCAAATTACTTTCTCATTTTGATTTTGTCCGTCATACTTCTTATGAAATTGTTTGTGTAATTATTTTGTGTTTTCCTCCTTCACTGAAGATTATTACTAATTGTTTAATGTCAAATTTCTTAATTAGTCTTTTTTTTAGCTTTGGGTTAATTGATTATGTGTTGAGAATCTTATGAAGTTGTCAACACTAAAAAAAACATATAGCCGATATTTCAATTGATAGGCCATCTCTGCACAAATACGAAAGTATCCCCTCTTCATAATCTAACGAAGAAACAATGGTTAATACCACTAAATTCCATTCTTTTTTGTTATGATTGGATATGCATATGAATGACCTTTTGAATCTACATTCACTAGTGCAAATTTGATATTTTACCTCGCCTTATAGGCCTCGGTTATGGCGGAACCGAAGCCTATAAGGAGGCGGTGGCAATTTTGCAATTTCAGCAACCTATATTGCTTCGGTTCTACAAACAACTGGTGCCGTAAGCAGCTTTAGGCCTCGGTTCCTTAAGAACCGAAGCCTATTAGGCAGCCCAGAAACCCTAATTTAAAATTTTCATCAGCGCCGCCCCCTTTGGCCTCGGTTGCTTTTCGACCGAGGCAATATTGGGCAGTTTTAGGCCTCGGTTGAAATAGAACCGAAGCCTATAACCTTGCCCAGAAACCCTAATTTAAAATTTTCATCAGTGCCGCCCCCTTTGGCCTCGGTTGCTTTTCGACCGAGACAATATTGGGCAGTTTTAGGCCTCGGTTGAAATAGAACCGAAGCCTATAACCCTGCCCAGAAACCCTAATTTAAAATTTTCATCAGCGCCGCCGCCTTTGGCTTCGGGCCCCTTCGACCGAGGCCATTGAGCCACTTTAGGCCTCGGTTTTTTGAATAACCGAGGCCATAAAACCTGTTAAAATCCCCAAATCGCGAACCCCAATCACTATTCATCTTCTTCCCTAATTCCACCATGACCCGAGGGAGTTTGGTCACACCCACTTGCTTCCCTCCTTTTTTGAGTGTCTCAAACATTTCAGCACCAACGTCTTCCAACAAGAATTTTGGCAGCACGGAGCGTCCCACTCTGAAGCTTGATGCTTTCATCCCGAAGAAGCATGTCATCACCATTATCTTCAACCCCATCTCGCTTCCTACTACACAAACAAAAGGGTATAATAGAACCAACACTATGGCCCTCAGGAGGATTTCAACAGAGCATTTCGTTGCTGCAACTGTTCCAGGTGCTTCCATGGTGAGCGGTGCAGTATTGGCATTCACGGTGGCTCACAAAAGTGCAGGTGTTGCTGGAAGATGAGGCGAGGTGCAACGATAAAATGGTGGTGCAGGTGGTTACGATTTTCGCTGCTGTTGCGGCATCAATGGCTGAACAATGGAGTTCTCGTCACTGCTTGGTGGACTGCGCGAAGGATTCGCGATGGGTGCTGCCGGCGAGATGAAGTTCGGTCCTGTGAATTTTTTTTTTTACAACAATATTGAATCTATGGCTTCGGTTTCTCTACAACCGACGCAGAAAAGGGATCTATGGTTTCGGGTAATGACCGAGGCCAAAAGAGGTGCCTTTTGGCCTCGCTTTAATATGCCTCGGTTCTTAAACCGAGGCAGAATCTCGAAAATAACCGAAGCCAAAAGGGGATACTGCACTAGTGATTGTTAGTATCAATGTTGTTAAACAATCAAATTATTTTCTCATTTTTATTTTGTCCATCATAACTCTTATGAAATTGTTTGCGTAATTATTTTTGGTTTTTTCTCCTTCAGTGAAGATTATTACTAATTGTTTAATTTCAAATTTCTTAATTAGTCTTTTTTTAGCTTTGGGTTAATTCATTATGTGTTGAGAATTTGATGAAGTTGTCAACACTAAAAAAAACATATAGCCCATATTTCAATGATGGGTCATTTCTACACAGATATGAAAATATCCTCTCTTCAAAATCTAATGAAAAAACAATGGTTAATACCACTAAATTCCATTCTTTTTTGTTATGATTGGATATGCACATGAATGACTTTTTGAATCTACATTGTTGGTATCAATGTTATTAAAAAATCAAATTACTTTCTCATTTTGATTTTGTCCGTCATACTTCTTATGAAATTGTTTCTGTAATTATTTTGTGTTTTCCTCCTTCACTGAAGATTATTACTAATTGTTTAATGTCAAATTTCTTAATTAGTCTTTTTTATTAGCTTTGGGTTAATTGATTATGTGTTGAGAATTTTATGAGGTTGTCAACACTAAAAAGCATATAGCCGATATTTCAATTGATAGGCCATCTCTGCACAAATACGAAAGTATCCCCTCTTCATAATCTAACGAAGAAACAATGGTTAATACCACTAAATTCCATTCTTTTTGGTTATGATTGGATATGCATATGAATGACCTTTTGAATCTACATTGTTAGTATCAATGTTGTTAAACAATCAAATTATTTTCTCATTTTGATTTTGTTCGTCTTACTTCTTATGAAATTGTTTGTCTAATTATTTTGTGTTTTCCTCCTTCTGTGAAGATTATTACTTATTGTTTAATATCAAATTTCTTAATTAGTCTTTTTTTTAGCTTTGGGTTAATTGATTATGTGTTGAGAATTTGATGAAGTTGTCAACACTAAAAAAAACATATAGGCTATATTTCAATGATGGGTCATTTTTGCACAGATATGAAAGTATCCTCTCTTCAAAATTTAATGAAAAAACAATGGTTAATACCACTAAATTCCATTCTTTTTTGTTATGATTGGATATGCACATGAATGACTTTTTGAATCTACATTGTTGGTATCAATGTTATTAAAAAATCAAATTATTATCTCATTTTGATTTTGTCCGTCATACTTCTTATGAAATTGTTGGTGTAATTATTTTCTGTTTTCCTCCATCAGTGAAGATTATTAATAATTGTTTAATGTCGAATTTCTTAATTAGTCCTTTTTTTAGCTTTGGGTTAATTGATTATGTGTTGAGAATCTTATGAAGTTGTAAACACTAAAAAAAAATATAACCGATATTTCAATTGATAGGCCATCTCTGCACAAATATGAAAGTATCTGTTCTTCATAATCTAATGAAGAAACAATTGTTAATACCAGTAAATTCCAATCTTTTTTTTTGTGATTGGATATGCACATGATTGACTTTTTGAATCTACATTGTTAGTATCAATGTTGTTAAACAATCAAATTATTTTCTCATTTTTATTTTGTCCGTCATAACTCTTATGAAATTCTTTTTTGTAATTATTTTTGTTTTTTTCTTCTTCAGTGAAGATTATTACTAATTGTTTAATGTCAAATTTCTTAATTAGTCTTTTTTTTAGCTTTGGGTTAATTGATTATGTGTTCAGAATTTGATGAAGTTGTCAACACTAAAAAAAACATATAGCCTATATTTCAATGATGGTCATTTTTGCACAGATATGAAAGTATCCTCTCTTCATAATCTAATGAAAAAACAATGGTTAATACCACTAAATTCCACTCTTTTTTGTTATGATTGGATATGCATATGAATGACCTTTTGAATCTACATTGTTACTATCAATGTTGTTAAACAATCAAATTATTTTCTCATTTTTATTTTGTCCGTCATAACTCATGAAATACTTTTTTGTAATTATTTTTGTTTTTTTCTCTTTCAGTGAAGATTATTACTAATTGTTTAATGTCAAATTTCTTAATTAGCCTTTTTTTTAGCTTTGGGTTAATTAATTATGTGTTGAGAATTTGATGAAGTTGTCAACACTAAAAAAAATATATAGCCCATATTTCAATGATGGGTCATTTCTACACAGATATGAAAATATCCTCTCTTACAAACATATGAAAAAACAATGGTTAATACCACTAAATTCCATTCTTTTTTGTTATGATTGGATATGCACATGAATGACTTTTTGAATCTACATTGTTGGTATCAATGTTATTAAAAAATCAAATTACTTTCTCATCTTGATTTTGTCCGTCATACTTCTTATGAAATTGTTTCTGTAATTATTTTGTGTTTTCCTCCTTCACTGAAGATTATTACTAATTGTTTAATGTCAAATTTCTTAATTAGTCTTTTTTATTAGCTTTGGGTTAATTGATTATGTGTTGAGAATTTTATGAGGTTGTCAACACTAAAAAACACACAACCAATAATTCAATGATGGGCCATCTCTGTAGAGATATGAAAGTATCCTCTCTTCATAATCTAATTAAGAAACAATGGTTAATAACACTAACATCCCCTTTTTTTGTTGTGATTGGATATGCACATGATTGACTTTTTGAATCTACATTGTTAGTATCAATGTTGTTAAACAATCAAATTATTTTCTCATTTTTATTTTTTCCGTCATAACTCTTATGAAATTCTTTTTTGTAATTATTTTTGTTTTTTTCTTCTTCAGTGAAGATTATTACTAATTGTTTAATGTCAAATATCTTAATTAGTCTTTTTTTTAGCTTTGGGTTAATTGATTATGTGTTGAGAATTTGATGAAGTTGTCAACACTAAAAAAAACATATAGCCTATATTTCAATGATGGGTCATTTTTGCACAGATATGAAAGTATCCTCTCTTCATAATCTAATGAAAAAACAATGGTTAATACCACAAAATTCCACTCTTTTTTGTTATGATTGGATATGCATATGAATGACCTTTTGAATCTACATTGTTAGTATCAATGTTGTTAAACAATCAAATTATTTTCTCATTTTTATTTTGTCCGTCATAACTCTTATGAAATTGTTTGCGTAATTATTTTTGTTTTTTCTCCTTCAGTGAAGATTATTACTAATTGTTTAATGTCAAATTTCTTATTTAGTCTTTTTTTTAGCTTTGGGTTAATTGATTATGTGTTGAGAATTTTATGAGGTTGTCAACACTAAAAAATATACAACCAATAATTCAATGATGGGCCATCTCTGCAGAGATATGAAAGTATCCTCTGTTCATAATCTAATTAAGAAATAGTGGTTAATAACACTAACATGCCCTTTTTTTGTTGTGATTGGATATGCACATGAATGACTTTTTGAATCTACATTGTTAGTATCAATGTTGTTAAACAATCAAATTATTTTCTCATTTTTATTTTGTCCGTCATAACTCATGAAATACTTTTTTGTAATTATTTTTGTTTTTTTCTCTTTCAGTGAAGATTATTACTAATTGTTTAATGTCAAATTTCTTAATTAGCCTTTTTTTTAGCTTTGGGTTAATTAATTATGTGTTGAGAATTTGATGAAGTTGTCAACACTAAAAAAAAACATATAGCCTATATTTCAATGATGGGTCATTTCTACACAGATATGAAAGTATCCTCTCTTCATAATCCAATGAAAAAACAATGGTTAATACCACTAAATTCCACCCTTTTTTGTTATGATTGGATATGCACATGAATGAGTTTTTGAATCTACATTGTTGGTATCAATGTTATTAAAAAATCAAATTATTTTCTCATTTTGATTTTATCCGTCATACTTCTTATGAAATTGTTGGTGTAATTATTTTCTGTTTTTGATGAAGGATTATGTTGTTCCTTTTTAAGATTATTGAATATGGTGTGAGTTGATTAAGAAAGCTAAGTGAAATCCCCACTGGACATTAAGATAGCAAGCTATCTAGATGTGAAGGTTCCTTTCACAAAGGTCAAGAGAAGAAGATGATGGATTGATTCAAAACAAAAAGGAAATGGAAAGCACATAAACCATAGAAAACCAAGAACAATTAAAGGAAGAAGAAAACATAAAATGGAAAGGAAAGAAATGGTAAAATTGTGAGAAGCACGCCACTACAAGGCTAGGCTAGAAGCCATGGCAACCTTGAAGATGAGTGGATGTGTGCCGCCACTTGCTATGCAAGATAAGGCTTAAAAGTATTCACTCCCAAGGGAGGAAACTCTCACAAATGGTTGAGACACAAGAGTGTTTTAACTTCAAAATGTTCAACCCTTGTACAAGTGTTAGAGGTCCCCTTAAATAGACAAGTCTAGGAGCCCCTTAGCAAAACAACTAAGTTAAAGGATTACAAAAGAAACCTAGCATGTTCTAGAAAGTAGGTCATCCTAGGGTGCACATGGGTGAATTTTCGTCCAAGCCATCTAGGTGGCAAGTCTTCATAGCCAAGGCTCCCAAAGGAAGGTTCTAGAACATTCTAGAAGACTTGGTGTCCAAGGCATGTGGGCCTCCTCTTTCTAGATGCTTCTAGAAAGTCTTATTCCTTCTCTCTCTTCCTTAGGACGCACGGTGTCTCCTATGTGGTCTCCTCCTTTCTTATTCCTACAAAAGCAAATTAAGGAATTTATTAGCATGTTGGTTTAAGGTTAAGCTAATCTTTTAAGTCAACAAGCCAACCCAAAGTCAAGGTCAACAAGTCAACTCAAAAATAGTCAACCAAGCCAACTTAAAGGAATTTTAAACTAAAGAAAATAAAAGCAAAGGAAGGGATCAAGGAACTCCCTTTCTTCTAAGCATGTGCCATGGGCCATCATCCTTGGTAGGGATCAATCCTTTATCAGTTTTCCTCCTTCAGTGAAGATTATTACTAATTGTTTAATGTCGAATTTCTTAATTAGTCTTTTTTTTAGCTTTGGGTTAATTGATTATGTGTTGAGAATCTTATGAAGTTGTCAACACTAAAAAAAACATATAGCCGATATTTCAATTGATAGGCCATCTCTGCACAAATACGAAAGTATCCCCTCTTCATAATCTAACGAAGAAACAATGGTTAATACCACTAAATTCCACTCTTTTTTGTTATGATTGGATATTGATGAAGGATTGACCCCAACCAAGGATGAAGGCACATGCTTAAGAAGACTAAGCATGTTTAGAAAGGAAGTTCACTAATCCTTCATCCCTTTCATTTGTGTTTGTTATTTTTGATTCCCTAAGTTGACTTAGTTGAATCAACTTTAGTTGACTTGTTGACCTTTGACTAGGTTTGACTTGTTGACTATAGTTGACTTGACTTAAGCCAACATGCTAATCTATGTTTATTTGCTTTGTAGGTTAATTAGGAGTAAGAAAGCAATGCTAGGTGGCGCATGGTGATTGGGGAGCATAAATGATGTGGATGAGAGAGTAAAGCAAAGGCATAAAGCATAAAGTAAAAGGCATAAAACAAGTGTACCTATGTACCTTTGGTCTCCTTTGTTTTTAGCACACTTTGGCCACTTTTTGGAGACATATGAGACACATTCTTTGTCTCCTTTTGTGCTAGAACGAAATTAGCCTTACACACACCATAGTTGGCTCTTTTGTCTCTCATTTTTGTAACCTTATTTGACCTAGTTTCTAGAAGCTAGGGTTAGGTTTTTGTAGAGACATCCTTAGGTATCTTTTATTTGCTTAGAGGCCCCTAAACTCTTCTATATAAGGGGTGCTCCTAGACATGTAAAAGGGTTGAACATTTTGAAGTAAAAACACTCTTGTGTCTCAACCATTTGTGAGAGTTTCCTCCCTAGGGAGTGAATACTTTTAAGCCTTATCTTGCATAGCAAGTGGCGGCACACATCCACTCATCTTCAAGGTTGCCATGGCTTCTAGCCTAGCCTTGTAGTGGCGTGCTTCTCACATTTTTACCATTCATTTTCTCTCCATTTTATGTTTTCTTCTTCCTTTAATTGTTCTTGGTTTTCTATGGTTTATGTGCTTTCCATTTCCTTTTTGTTTTGAATCAATCCATCATCTTCTTCTTTTGAGCTTTGTGAAAGGAACCTTCACATCTAGATAGCTTGCTATCTTAATGTCCAGTGGGGATTTCACTTAGCTTTCTTAATCAACTCACACCATATTCAATAATATTAAAAAGGAACAAGATAATCCTTCATCATTTGGTATCTAGAGCCTAGGTTATCTTGAATATGGTGTTTTTCATGTTCTAACCTTGTCTTGTGTAGCTATCTTTGAATGGTCCACATAAAAACAATGCTGGCAGAAACTGTTCACGATTTTAAAAGATTAAACTGCACCTTCTCAGTGGTCCAAAAATTACGTTCTTGATGTCAAAAGAAAGCTCTGTGAGTCTAGTTTCTAACAAAAAAAGAACCAATGCATTTGGAGTTCTGTGGAGAGAGTTATGATTGAAATAGTGAGCAAAGGTCAGAGCTGCCAAGATCACCGCGAATCAACGTTTTTCAGGTTATGTTGGGCAGTTTTGGCTACTGTTTTTGTTACTCTTCTTACTCCTAAATGTTGTTAGATAACATGTCTTTGTGTGCTTAATCATTGACCTTCATTTCCAAAAGTTTAAATGCATGATAGCTACATGTTTGAGTCTTTAAATGCGCCTAACTTTTGCTTGAGTCATATGTCATATGTTAGCTTGAAGTTTTCTTATTCTTGTTTTTCCAAGTATTTGAATCTTGCTTTCACTTTATGTCTTGCTTGATGTATGCTCCATGAAATTGATTTTGGCCTAAAACTTGAGGAACTAAGTGTTCAAGCCACCTAAAACTCTTTCTCACCATTTTATGAAACTAGTTGTGAAAAGAAGAAAATATTTGCACCAAATATTGTCTAAAAACCGAGAGCAATCTTGCTCATTGGTGAACTAAAAGTGTGTTTTTCACTAAGTGTTATGCAACTAGTTTCATGCTTCAGAAATGGGTGATATTGGCAAATTAGTTCCATGCTTCAACTTGGTTATGATCTTTCTTGGTGTATGCATGATTTAAGACTTGAAGATGCTTGTCAAGTGCTTTCCATAGAGTCTTTAAAATGTGCTTTTCTTGTTTTAGTCTTTTTAAAAGTTTTGTCTCAAACTTTTCTTCTTTAGAGTTTAGCTTTCCTTGTTTTTGTGCTTTTCTTGCTTGTCACTAGGTGTTCTTTGTTTTGTCTTAGTAGTTTTCTTTTCTTGAAACTCTTGGGATGTTGTGGCCGAATCACTTGTCTTGCATTTGAAAGGTTTTGAACAAGTTTTTAAAAGTGTTTGCTTCACTCCTTTGGTGGATTTTGAGTGCTAGCCTTGCCTTGTTACTTTGGGAGAGTGATCTAAACACTTGGGTTACATTTTGGGTTGGATTTGGTCTCGGTTTTCATGTTGTCTAACCTCTAATCCATTTATTTTGTCTCGGATTTGAGTGTTTTTGTTGTAGGAATCATGGCAAGTTCATCAAATGCACCTACACCAAACAAAAACAATACATTGATGAGATTGCTTCGGGATTTGGAGTTGTCTAGGAAGGAGGCCTTTGAACAATTAAGAAAAGACAAGGAGCAAAGTGACCTAAGAATCCAAGAGCACATTCAAAGGCTTGAAGCTAAAGAGCAAGAAAGAGAGGCTAGGAAAAGAGGGCATTCTAGGCGCAACCCATCACAAGAGAAGCAAACTCCAAAGATTCCTAAGTTCTATGGAGGAAGTGATCCCAAAGTCTTCCTTGATTGGGAAGCTAAAGTTGATCAAATTTTCAATGAAAATCATGTAAAGGATCAAACACAAGTTGATCTAGTAGTTTTAGGATTTTTGGAGTATGCCAATACTTGGTGGCATAAAGTTTGTAAGAATTATGACCAAGGGCCACCCGCGGCTTCTTGGATGGACATTAAAACTCTTATGCGCGCTAGATTTGTTCCTCCCTCCTATAGGAAGGAACTTCTTTTGAAGCTCCAAAGGCTTCACCAAGGTTCTATGAGTGTGAGTGAGTACTTTAAAGAATTAGAGTCTCAAATGCGTAGGGTTGAAATAAAAGAGACTAACAAAGAGGAAATAAAAAGATTTATGAGTGGTCTTAGGAGAGACATACAAGACCAAGTAGAGTTGTATGAGTACTCCACTCTTGAAAATGTTTTCACACTTGCCCTTGGGATTGAAATTCAATTGAAAAGAAAAAGAAGGGCAAGGAAGAGTTACTCACCCAACCACTACTTTAGTCACTCATGGAAGGGAAAGGATAAAAAGAAACATGATAAGTTCCCTTCTAACTCTCATCAAGAACCACCAAGTAAAAGTAAGTCACCAAGTGATCACATTCACCATTCCACTTCTCAAAGATCAAGATCCATTAAATGTTTTAAATGTTTGGGTTATAATCACATTGCTTTAAATTGCCCAACCAAAAGGACCATGATCTTAAAGAAGAGTAATGATGTTGAAAGTGAACACTCATCTCCCCATTCTCTTTCAAAAGAATCTTCTTCCTCTAGTAAAACTAAAATTTTTGAGAAAGACCCTATGTTATTAAGGCGCATGATAGGTCAAGATCAAAGTGAGCTTGAGCCAACTCAAAGAGAAAACATTTTTCAATCTAGGTGCAAAATTAACAAATGGGTTTGCTCTCTAATTATTGATGGAGGAAGTAGTACCAATGTAGCTAGCACAAGGTTGGTGGAAAAGCTTAGCTTAGAGACCATTCCTCATGCTAAGCCCTACAAGCTTGCTTGGATAAGTAAAGAGGGAGAAATAGGTGTCAATAAACAAGTCCTAATTAACTTCTCTATAGGAAGCTACAAAGATGAGGTGCTATGTGATGTTGTTCCCATGGAAGTCACACATATCTTACTAGGTAGGCCATGGCAATTTGATAAACAAACTTTACATGATGGCTATACCAATCAATACATTTTCTTCAAAAATGGGAAAAAGACAACTTTACTACCTCTATCACCTCAAGAAGTTAATAAGGATAGAAATATAATAAGAAAAGATAAAGAAGAAAAAGAAAAGGGGCAAGTTTTCACCAAGGTTTTACTTGCCTACAAAAAAATTCTTCCAAAGCAAGATGTGCATCACTCTTCCTTCTCTTCCCAAGCCAAAAAGGAAGGCCCAAAGCATAAGCAAGAGAGGAAGAGTAGTCTAGAAAATAAAGATGGCCTAACCAAAGCTAGGGGTAATACCCTTAGAAAGGATGGAACAAAAGCTCATAAAAGGGAGGCGCAAATCCTCCCCCAAATCAAGTCAAGTTCCATCCACAAAGGCTTCAAGAATTTGTGGTCAAATTCTCTCCAAGAAGGGGAGGATGATGAAGGATTGACCCCAACCAAGGATGAAGGCACATGCTTAAGAAGACTAAGCATGTTTAGAAAGGAAGTTCACTAATCCTTCATCCCTTTCATTTGTGTTTGTTATTTTTGATTCACTAAGTTGACTTAGTTGAATCAACTTTAGTTGACTTGTTGACCTTTGACTAGGTTTGACTTGTTGACTATAGTTGACTTGACTTAAGCCAACATGCTAATCTATGTTTATTTGCTTTGTAGGTTAATTAGGAGTAAGAAAGCAATGCTAGGTGGCGCATGGTGATTGGGGAGCATAAATGATGTGGATGAGAGAGTAAAGCAAAGGCATAAAGCATAAAGTAAAAGGCATAAAACAAGTGTACCTATGTACCTTTGGTCTCCTTTGTTTTTAGCACACTTTGGCCACTTTTTGGAGACATATGAGACACATTCTTTGTCTCCTTTTGTGCTAGAACGAAATTAGCCTTACACACACCATAGTTGGCTCTTTTGTCTCTCATTTTTGTAACCTTATTTGACCTAGTTTCTAGAAGCTAGGGTTAGGTTTTTGTAGAGACATCCTTAGGTATCTTTTATTTGCTTAGAGGCCCCTAAACTCTTCTATATAAGGGGTGCTCCTAGACATGTAAAAGGGTTGAACATTTTGAAGTAAAAACACTCTTGTGTCTCAACCATTTGTGAGAGTTTCCTCCCTAGGGAGTGAATACTTTTAAGCCTTATCTTGCATAGCAAGTGGCGGCACACATCCACTCATCTTCAAGGTTGCCATGGCTTCTAGCCTAGCCTTGTAGTGGCGTGCTTCTCACATTTTTACCATTCATTTTCTCTCCATTTTATGTTTTCTTCTTCCTTTAATTGTTCTTGGTTTTCTATGGTTTATGTGCTTTCCATTTCCTTTTTGTTTTGAATCAATCCATCATCTTCTTCTTTTGAGCTTTGTGAAAGGAACCTTCACATCTAGATAGCTTGCTATCTTAATGTCCAGTGGGGATTTCACTTAGCTTTCTTAATCAACTCACACCATATTCAATAATATTAAAAAGGAACAAGATAATCCTTCATCAGATATGCATATGAATGACCTTTTGAATCTACATTGTTAGTATCAATGTTGTTAAACAATCAAATTATTTTCTCATTTTTATTTTGTCCGTCATAACTCTTATGAAATTGTTTGCGTAATTATTTTTGTTTTTTTCTCCTTCAGTGAAGATTATTACTAATTGTTTAATGTCAGATTTCTTAATTAGTCTTTTTTTTAGCTTTGGGTTAATTGATTATGTGTTGAGAATTTGATGAAGTTGTCAACACTAAAAAAAACATATAGCCTATATTTTAATGATGGGTCATTTTTGCACAGATATGAAAGTATCCTCTCTTCATAATCTAATGAAAAAACAATGGTTAATACCACTAAATTCCACTCTTTTTTTGTTGTGATTGGATATGCACATGAATGACTTTTTGAATCTACATTGTTAGTATCAATGTTGTTAAAAAATCAAATTATTTTCTCATTTTGATTTTGTCCGTCATACTTTTTATGAAATTGTTTGTGTAATTATTTTATGTTTTCCTACATTTGTGAAGATTATTACTAATTGTTTAATGTCAAATTTCTTAATTAGTCTTTTTTTAGCTTTGGGTTAATTGATTATGTGTTGAGAATTTTATGAAGTTGTCAACATTAAAAAAAACATATAGCCGATATTTCAATTGATAGGCCATCTCTGCACAGATATGAAAGTATCCCCTCTTCATAATCTAACAAAGAAACAATGTTTAATAACACCAAATTCTACTCTTTTTTGTTGTGATTGGATATGCACATGAATGACTTTTTCAATCTACATTCTAAGTATCAATGTCGTTAAAAAATCAAATTATTTTATCATTTTGATTTTGTCCGTCATACTTCTTATGAAATTTTTTCTGTAATTATTCTGTGTTTTCCTCCTTCAGTGAAGATTACTACTAATTGTTTAATGTCAAATTTCTTAATTAGTCTTTTTTTTGGCTTTGGGTTAATTGATTATGTGTTGAGAATTTTATGAAGTTGTCAACACTAAAAAACATACAACCAATAATTCAATGATGGGCCATCTTTGCACAGATATGAATGTATCCTCTCTTCATAATCTAATTAAGAAACAATGGTTAATAACACTAAAATCCCTTTTTTTTGTTGTGATTCGATATGCACATGAATGACTTTTTGCATCTACATTGTTAGTATCAATGTTGTTAAAATATCAAATTATTTTCTCAATTTTATTTTGTCCGTCATAACTCTTATGAAAGTCTTTTTTGTAATTATTTTTGTTTTTTTCTCCTTCAGTGAAGATTATTACTAATTGTTTAATGTCGAATTTCTTAATTAGTCTTTTCTTTAGCTTTGGGTTAATTGATTATGTGTTGAGAATTTGATGAAGTTGTCAACACTAAAAAAAACATATAGCCTATATTTCAATGATGGGTCATTTTTGCACAGATATGAAAGTATCCTCTCTCCATATTCTAATGAAAAAACAATGGTTAATACCACTAAATTCCACTCTTTTTTGTTGTGATTGGATATGCACATGAATGACTTTTTGAATCTACATTGTTAGTATCAATTGTTGTTAAAAAATCAGATTATTTTCTCATTTTGATTTTGTCCGTCATACTTTTTATGAAATTGTTTGTGTAATTATTTTGCGTTTTCCTACTTCTATGAAGATTATTACTAATTGTTTAATGTCAAATTTTTTAATTAGTCTTTTTTTAGCTTTGGGTTAATTGATTATGTGTTGAGAATTTTATGAAGTTGTCAACACTAAAAAACATATAGCCGATATTTCAGTTGATAGGCCATCTCTGCACATATATGAAAGTATCCCCTCTTCATATATGAAACAATGGTTAATACCACTAAATTCCACTCTTTTCTGTTGTGATTGGATATGCACATGAATGGCTTTTTGAATCTACATTGTTAGTATCAATGTTGTTAAAAAATCAAATTATTTTCTCATTTTGATTTTGTCCGTCATACTTCTTATGACATTGTTTCTGTAATTATTTTGTGTTTTCCTCCTTCACTGAAGATTATTACTAATTGTTTAATGTCAAATTTCTTAATTAGTCTTTTTTATTAGCTTTGGGTTAATTGATTATGTGTTGAGAATTTTATGAGGTTGTCAACACTAAAAAACATACAACCAATAATTCAATGATGGGCCATCTCTGTAGAGATATGAAAGTATCCTCTCTTCATAATCTAATTAAGAAACAATGGTTAATAACACTAACATCCCCTTTTTTGTTGTGATTGGATATGCACATGATTTACTTTTTGAATCTACATTGTTAGTATCATTGTTGTTAAACAATATAATTATTTTCTCATTTTTATTTTGTCCGTCATAACTCTTATGAAATTCTTTTTTGTAATTATTTTTGTTTTTTTCTCCTTCAGTGAAGATTATTACTAATTCTTTAATGTCAAATTTCTTAATTAGTCTTTTTTTTAGCTTTGGGTTAATTGATTATGTGTTGAGAATTTGATTAAGTTGTCAACACTTAAAAAAAGATATAGCCTATATTTCAATGATGGGTCATTTCTGCACTGATATGAAAGTATCCTCTCTTCATAATCCAATGAAAAAACAATGGTTAATACCACTAAATTCCACTCTTTTTTGTTGTGATTGGATATGCACATGAATGAGTTTTTGAATCTACATTGTTGGTATCAATGTTATTAAAAAATCAAATTATTTTCTCATTTTGATTTTATCCGTCATACTTCTTATGAAATTGTTGGTGAAATTATTTTCTGTTTTCCTCCTTCAGTGAAGAGTATTACTAATTGTTTAATGTCGAATTTCTTAATTAGTCTTTTTTTTAGCTTTGGGTTAATTGATTATGTGTTGAGAATCATATGAAGTTGTCAACACTAAAAAAAACATATAGCCGATATTTCAATTGATAGGCCATCTCTGCACAAATATGAAAGTATCCCCTCTTCATAATCTAACGAAGACACAATGGTTAATACCACTAAATTCCAGTCTTTTTGGTTATGATTGGATATGCATATGAATGACCTTTTGAATCTACATTATTAGTATCAATGTTGTTAAACAATCAAATTATTTTCTCAATTTTATTTTGTCCGTCATAACTCTTATGAAATTCGTTTTTGTAATTATTTTTGTTTTTTTCTCCTTCAGTGAAGATTATTACTAATTCTTTAATGTCAAATTTCTTAATTAGTCTTTTTTTTAGCTTTGGGTTAATTGATTATGTGTTGAGAATTTGATGAAGTTGTCTACACTTAAAAAAAGATATAGCCTATATTTCAATGATGGGTCATTTTTGCACAGATATGAAAGTATCCTCTCTTCATAATCTAATGAAAAAACAATGGTTAATACCAGTAAATTCCACTCTTTTTTGTTATGATTGGATATGCATATGAATGACCTTTTGAATCTACATTGTTAGTATCAATGTTGTTAAACAATCAAATTATTTTCTCATATTTATTTTGTCCGTCATAACTCTTATGAAATTCTTTTTGGTAATTATTTTGTGTTTTCCTCCTTCTGTGAAGATTATTACTTATTGTTTAATATCAAATTTCTGAATTAGTCTTTTTTTTAGCTTTGGGTTAATTGATTATGTGTTGAGAATTTTATGAAGTTGTCAACACTAAAAAAACATATAGTCGATATTTCAATTAATAGGCCATCTCTGCACAGATATGAAAGTATCCCCTCTTCATAATCTAACAAAGAAACAATGGTTAATACCACTAAATTCCACTCTTTTTTGTTGTGATTGGATATGCACGTGAATGACTTTCTGAATCTACATTCTAAGTATCAATGTTGTTAAAAAATCAAATTATTTTCTCATTTTGATTTTGTCCGTCATACTTCTTATGAAATTGTTTCTGTAATTATTTTGTGTTTTCCTCCTTCACGGAAGATTATTACTAATTGTTTAATGTCAAATTTCTTAATTAGTCTTTTTTATTAGCTTTGGGTTAATTGATTATGTGTTGAAAATTTTATGAGGTTGTCAACACTAAAAAACATACAACCAATAATTCAATGATGGGCCATCTCTGTAGAGATATGAAAGTATCCTCTCTTCATAATCTAATTCAGAAACAATGGTTAATAACACTAACATCCCCTTTTTTTGTTGTGATTGGATATGCACATGATTGACTTTTTGAATCTACATTGTTAGTATCAATGTTGTTAAACAATCAAATTATTTTCTCAATTTTATTTTGTCCGTCATAACTCTTATGAAATTCGTTTTTGTAATTATTTTTGTTTTTTTCTCCTTCAGTGAAGATTATTACTAATTCTTTAATGTCAAATTTCTTAATTAGTCTTTTTTTTAGCTTTGGGTTAATTGATTATGTGTTGAGAATTTGATGAAGTTGTCTACACTTAAAAAAAGATATAGCCTATATTTCAATGATGGGTCATTTTTGCACAGATATGAAAGTATCCTCTCTTCATAATCTAATGAAAAAACAATGGTTAATACCAGTAAATTCCACTCTTTTTTGTTATGATTGGATATGCATATGAATGACCTTTTGAATCTACATTGTTAGTATCAATGTTGTTAAACAATCAAATTATTTTCTCATATTTATTTTGTCCGTCATAACTCTTATGAAATTCTTTTTGGTAATTATTTTGTGTTTTCCTCCTTCTGTGAAGATTATTACTTATTGTTTAATATCAAATTTCTGAATTAGTCTTTTTTTTAGCTTTGGGTTAATTGATTATGTGTTGAGAATTTTATGAAGTTGTCAACACTAAAAAAACATATAGTCGATATTTCAATTAATAGGCCATCTCTGCACAGATATGAAAGTATCCCCTCTTCATAATCTAACAAAGAAACAATGGTTAATACCACTAAATTCCACTCTTTTTTGTTGTGATTGGATATGCACGTGAATGACTTTCTGAATCTACATTCTAAGTATCAATGTTGTTAAAAAATCAAATTATTTTCTCATTTTGATTTTGTCCGTCATACTTCTTATGAAATTGTTTCTGTAATTATTTTGTGTTTTCCTCCTTCACGGAAGATTATTACTAATTGTTTAATGTCAAATTTCTTAATTAGTCTTTTTTATTAGCTTTGGGTTAATTGATTATGTGTTGAAAATTTTATGAGGTTGTCAACACTAAAAAACATACAACCAATAATTCAATGATGGGCCATCTCTGTAGAGATATGAAAGTATCCTCTCTTCATAATCTAATTCAGAAACAATGGTTAATAACACTAACATCCCCTTTTTTTGTTGTGATTGGATATGCACATGATTGACTTTTTGAATCTACATTGTTAGTATCAATGTTGTTAAACAATCAAATTATTTTCTCAATTTTATTTTGTCCGTCATAACTCTTATGAAATTCGTTTTTGTAATTATTTTTGTTTTTTTCTCCTTCAGTGAAGATTATTACTAATTCTTTAATGTCAAATTTCTTAATTAGTCTTTTTTTTAGCTTTGGGTTAATTGATTATGTGTTGAGAATTTGATGAAGTTGTCTACACTTAAAAAAAGATATAGCCTATATTTCAATGATGGGTCATTTTTGCACAGATATGAAAGTATCCTCTCTTCATAATCTAATGAAAAAACAATGGTTAATACCAGTAAATTCCACTCTTTTTTGTTATGATTGGATATGCATATGAATGACCTTTTGAATCTACATTGTTAGTATCAATGTTGTTAAACAATCAAATTATTTTCTCATATTTATTTTGTCCGTCATAACTCTTATGAAATTCTTTTTGGTAATTATTTTGTGTTTTCCTCCTTCTGTGAAGATTATTACTTATTGTTTAATATCAAATTTCTGAATTAGTCTTTTTTTTAGCTTTGGGTTAATTGATTATGTGTTGAGAATTTTATGAAGTTGTCAACACTAAAAAAACATATAGTCGATATTTCAATTAATAGGCCATCTCTGCACAGATATGAAAGTATCCCCTCTTCATAATCTAACAAAGAAACAATGGTTAATACCACTAAATTCCACTCTTTTTTGTTGTGATTGGATATGCACGTGAATGACTTTCTGAATCTACATTCTAAGTATCAATGTTGTTAAAAAATCAAATTATTTTCTCATTTTGATTTTGTCCGTCATACTTCTTATGAAATTGTTTCTGTAATTATTTTGTGTTTTCCTCCTTCACGGAAGATTATTACTAATTGTTTAATGTCAAATTTCTTAATTAGTCTTTTTTATTAGCTTTGGGTTAATTGATTATGTGTTGAAAATTTTATGAGGTTGTCAACACTAAAAAACATACAACCAATAATTCAATGATGGGCCATCTCTGTAGAGATATGAAAGTATCCTCTCTTCATAATCTAATTCAGAAACAATGGTTAATAACACTAACATCCCCTTTTTTTGTTGTGATTGGATATGCACATGATTGACTTTTTGAATCTACATTGTTAGTATCAATGTTGTTAAACAATCAAATTATTTTCTCAATTTTATTTTGTCCGTCATAACTCTTATGAAATTCGTTTTTGTAATTATTTTTGTTTTTTTCTCCTTCAGTGAAGATTATTACTAATTCTTTAATGTCAAATTTCTTAATTAGTCTTTTTTTTAGCTTTGGGTTAATTGATTATGTGTTGAGAATTTGATGAAGTTGTCTACACTTAAAAAAAGATATAGCCTATATTTCAATGATGGGTCATTTTTGCACAGATATGAAAGTATCCTCTCTTCATAATCTAATGAAAAAACAATGGTTAATACCAGTAAATTCCACTCTTTTTTGTTATGATTGGATATGCATATGAATGACCTTTTGAATCTACATTGTTAGTATCAATGTTGTTAAACAATCAAATTATTTTCTCATATTTATTTTGTCCGTCATAACTCTTATGAAATTCTTTTTTGTAATTATTTTTGTTTTTTTCTCCTTCAGTGAAGATTATTACTAATTCTTTAATGTCAAATTTCTTAATTAGTCTTTTTTTTAGCTTTGGGTTAATTGATTATGTGTTGAGAATTTGATGAAGTTGTCAACACTTAAAAAAAGATATAGCCTATATTTCAATGATGGGTCATTTTTGCACAGATATGAAAGTATCCTCTCTTCATAATCTAATGAAAAAACAATGGTTAATACCACGAAATTCCACTCTTTTTTGTTATGATTGGATATGCATATGAATGACCTTTTGAATCTACATTGTTAGTATCAATGTTGTTAAACAATCAAATTATTTTCTCATTTTTATTTTGTCCGTCATAACTCTTATGAAATTCTTTTTTGTAATTATTTTTGTTTTCTTCTCCTTCAGTGAAGATTATTACTAATTGTTTAATGTCAAATTTTTTAATTAGTCTTTTTTTTAGCTTTGGGTTAATTGATTATGTGTTGAGAATTTGATGAAGTTGTCAACACTTAAAAAAAGATATAGCCTATATTTCAATGATGGGTCATTTCTGCACAGATATGAAAGTATCCTCTCTTCATAATCCAATGAAAAAACAATGGTTAATACCACGAAATTCCACTCTTTTTTGTTATGATTGGATATGCATATGAATGACCTTTTGAATCTACATTGTTAGTATCAATGTTGTTAAACAATCAAATTATTTTCTCATTTTTATTTTGTCCGTCATAACTCTTATGAAATTCTTTTTTGTAATTATTTTTGTTTTCTTCTCCTTCAGTGAAGATTATTACTAATTGTTTAATGTCAAATTTTTTAATTAGTCTTTTTTTTAGCTTTGGGTTAATTGATTATGTGTTGAGAATTTGATGAAGTTGTCAACACTTAAAAAAAGATATAGCCTATATTTCAATGATGGGTCATTTCTGCACAGATATGAAAGTATCCTCTCTTCATAATCCAATGAAAAAACAATGGTTAATATCACTAAATTCCACTCTTTTTTGTTGTGATTGGATATGCACATGAATGACTTTTTGAATCTACATTGTTGGTATCAATGTTGTTAAACAATCAAATTATTTTCTCATGTTTATTTTGTCCGTCATAACTCTTATGAAATTCTTTTTTGTAATTATTTTTGTTTTTTTCTCCTTCAGTGAAGATTATTACTAATTCTTTAATGTCAAATTTCTTAATTAGTCTTTTTTTTAGCTTTGGGTTAATTGATTATGTGTTGAGAATTTGATGAAGTTGTCAACACTAAAAAAAACTTATAGCCTATATTTCAGTGATGGGTCATTTCTACACAGATATGAAAGTATTCTCTCTTCATAATCCAATGAAAAAACAATGGTTAATACCACTAAATTCCACCCTTTTTTGTTATGATTGGATATGCACATGAATGAGTTTTTGAATCTACATTGTTGGTATCAATGTTATTAAAAAATCAAATTATTTTCTCATTTTGATTTTATCCGTCATACTTCTTATGAAATTGTTGGTGTAATTATTTTCTGTTTTTGATGAAGGATTATGTTGTTCCTTTTTAAGATTATTGAATATGGTGTGAGTTGATTAAGAAAGCTAAGTGAAATCCCCACTGGACATTAAGATAGCAAGCTATCTAGATGTGAAGGTTCCTTTCACAAAGGTCAAGAGAAGAAGATGATGGATTGATTCAAAACAAAAAGGAAATGGAAAGCACATAAACCATAGAAAACCAAGAACAATTAAAGGAAGAAGAAAACATAAAATGGAAAGGAAAGAAATGGTAAAAATGTGAGAAGCACGCCACTACAAGGCTAGGCTAGAAGCCATGGCAACCTTGAAGATGAGTGGATGTGTGCCGCCACTTGCTCTGCACAAATATGAAAGTATCCCCTCTTCATAATCTAACGAAGAAACAATTGTTAATACCACTAAATTCCATTCTTTTTTGTTATGATTGGATATGCATATGAATGACCTTTTGAATCTACATTGTTAGTATCAATGTTGTTAAACAATCAAATTATTTTCTCATTTTTATTTTGTCCGTCATAACTCTTATGAAATTGTTTGCGTAGTTATTTTTGTTTTTTTCTCCTTCAGTGAAGATTATTACTAATTGTTTAATGTCAGATTTCTTAATTAGTCTTTTTTTTAGCTTTGGGTTAATTGATTATGTGTTGAGAATTTGATGAAGTTGTCAACACTAAAAAAAACATATAGCCTATATTTCAATGATGGGTCAGTTTTGCACAGATATGAAAGTATCCTCTCTTCATAATCTAATGAAAAAACAATGGTTAATACCACTAAATTCCACTCTTTTTTGTTGTGATTGGATATGCACATGAATGACTTTTTGAATCTACATTGTTAGTATCAATGTTGTTAAAAAATCAAATTATTTTCTCATTTTGATTTTGTCCGTCATACTTTTTATGAAATTGTTTGTGTAATTATTTTGTGTTTTCCTACTTTTGTGAAGATTATTACTAATTGTTTAATGTCAAATTTCTTAATTAGTCTTTTTTTAGCTTTGGGTTAATTGATTATGTGTTGAGAATTTTATGAAGTTGTCAACATTAAAAAAAACATATAGCCGATATTTCAATTGATAGGCCATCTCTGCACAGATATGAAAGTATCCCCTCTTCATAATCTAACAAAGAAACAATGTTTAATAACACCAAATTCTACTCTTTTTTGTTGTGATTGGATATGCACATGAATGACTTTTTCAAGCTACATTCTAAGTATCAATGTCGTTAAAAAATCAAATTATTTTATCATTTTGATTTTGTCCGTCATACTTCTTATGAAATTTTTTCTGTAATTATTCTGTGTTTTCCTCCTTCAGTGAACATTACTACTAATTGTTTAATGTCAAATTTCTTAATTAGTCTTTTTTTTGGCTTTGGGTTAATTGATTATGTGTTGAGAATTTTATGAAGTTGTCAACACTAAAAAACATACAACCAATAATTCAATGATGGGCCATCTTTGCACAGATATGAATGTATCCTCTCTTCATAATCTAATTAAGAAACAATGGTTAATAACACTAACATCCCTTTTTTTTGTTGTGATTCGATATGCACATGAATGACTTTTTGAATCTACATTGTTAGTATCAATGTTGTTAAACAATCAAATTATTTTCTCAATTTTATTTTGTCCGTCATAACTCTTATGAAATTCGTTTTTGTAATTATTTTTGTTTTTTTCTCCTTCAGTGAAGATTATTACTAATCGTTTAATGTCAAATTTCTTAATTAGTCTTTTCTTTAGCTGTGGGTTAATTGATTATGTGTTGAGAATTTGATGAAGATGTCAACACTAAAAAAAACATATAGCCGATATTTCAATTGATAGGCCATCTCTGCACAAATATGAAAGTGTCCCCTCTTCATAATCTAACGAAGAAACAATGGTTAATAACATTAAATTCCACTCTTCTTTGTTGTGATTGGATATGCACATGAATGACTTTTTGAATCTACATTGTTAGTATCAATGTTGTTAAACAATAAAATTATTTTCTCATTTTTATTTTGTCCATCATAACTCTTCTGAAATTGTGTGTGTAATTATTTTTATTTTTTTCTCCTTCAGTGAAGATTATTACTAATTGTTTAATGTCAAATTTCTTAATTAGTCTTTTTTTTAGCTTTGGGTTAATTGATTATGTGTTGAGTAATTGATGAAGTTGTCAACACTAAAAAAACATATAGCCTATATTTCAATGATGGGTCATTTATGCACAGATATGAAAGTATCCTCTCGTCATAATCTAAGGAAAAAACAATGGTTAATACCACTAAATTCCACTCTTTTTTGTTATGATTGGATATGCATATGAATGACCTTTTGAATCTACATTGTTAGTATCAATGTTGTTAAACAATCAAATTATTTTCTCATTTTTATTTTGTCCGTCATAACTCTTATGAAATTGTTTGCGTAATTATTTTTGTTTTTTTCTCCTTCAGTGAAGATTATTACTAATTGTTTAATGTCAAATTTCTTAATTAGTCTTGTTTTTAGCTTTGGGTTAATTGATTATGTGTTGAGAATTTGATGAAGTTGTCAACACTAAAAAAAACATATAGCCTATATTTCAATGATGGATCATTTCTGCACAGATATGAAAGTATCCTCTCTTCATAATCTAATGAAAAAACAATGGTTAATACCACTAAATTCCACTCTTTTTTGTTGTGATTTGATATGCACATGAATGACTTTTTGAATCTACATTGTTAGTATCGATGTTGTTAAAAAATCAAATTATTTTCTCATTTCGATTTTGTTCGTCATACTTTTTGTGAAATTGTTTGTGAAATTATTTTGTGTTTTCCTCCTTCTGTCAAGATTATTACTAATTGTTTAATGTCAAATTTCTTAATTAGTCTTTTTTTTAGCTTTGGGTTAATTGATTATGTGTTGAGAATTTGTTGAAGTTGTCAGCACTAAAAAAAACATATAGCCAATATTTCAATGATGGGTCATTTTTGCACAGATATGAAAGTATCCTCTCTTCATAATCTAATGAAAAAACAATGGTTGATACCACTAAACTCCACTCTTTTTTGTTGTGATTTGATATGCACAAGAATGACTTTTTGAATCTACATTGTTAGTATCGATGTTGTTAAAAAATCAAATTATTTTCTCATTTTGATTTTGTCCGTCATACTTTTTGTGAAATTGTTTGTGTAATTATTTTGTGTTTTCCTCCTTCTGTGAAGATTATTACTAATTGTTTAATGTCGAATTTCTTAATTAGTCTTTTTTTTATCTTTGGGTTAGTTGATTATGTGTTGAGAATTTGATGAAGTTGTCAACACTAAAAAAAACATATAGCCTATATTTCAGTGATGGGTCATTTCTGCATAGATATGAAAGTATCCTCTCTTCATAATCTAATGAAAAAACAATGGTTAATACCACTAAATTCCACTCTTTTTTGTTGTGATTGGATATGCACATGAATGACTTTTTGAATCTACATTGTTAGTATCGATGTTGTTAAAAAATCAAATTATTTTCTCATTTTGATTTTGTCCGTCATACTTTTTGTGAAATTGTTTGTGTAATTATTTTGTGTTTTCCTCCTTCTGTGAAGATTATTACTAATTGTTTAATGTCGAATTTCTTAATTAGTCTTTTTTTTAGCTTTGGGTTAATTGATTATGTGTTGAGAATTTGATGAAGTTGTCAACACTAAAAAAAACATATAGCCTATATTTCAATGATGGGTCATTTCTGCACAGATATGAAAGTATCCTCTCTTCATAATCTAATGAAAAAACAATGGTTAATACCACTAAATTCCACTCTTTTTTGTTGTGATTTGATATGCACATGAATGACTTTTTGAATCTACATTGTTAGTATCGATGTTGTTAAAAAATCAAATTATTTTCTCATTTCGATTTTGTCCGTCATACTTTTTGTGAAATTGTTTGTGAAATTATTTTGTGTTTTCCTCCTTCTGTCAAGATTATTACTAATTGTTTAATGTCAAATTTCTTAATTAGTCTTTTTTTTAGCTTTGGGTTAATTGATTATGTGTTGAGAATTTGTTGAAGTTGTCAGCACTAAAAAAAACATATAGCCAATATTTCAATGATGGGTCATTTTTGCACAGATATGAAAGTATCCTCTCTTCATAATCTAATGAAAAAACAATGGTTAGTACCACTAAATTCCACTCTTTTTTGTTGTGATTGGATATGCACATGAATGACTTTTTGAATCTACATTGTTAGTATCAATGTTGTTAAAAAATCAAATTATTTTCTCATTTTGATTTTGTCCGTCATACTTTTTGTGAAATTGTTTGTGAAATTATTTTGTGTTTTCCTCCTTCTGTCAAGATTATTACTAATTGTTTAATGTCAAATTTCTTAATTAGTCTTTTTTTTAGCTTTGGGTTAATTGATTATGTGTTGAGAATTTGTTGAAGTTGTCAGCACTAAAAAAAACATATAGCCAATATTTCAATGATGGGTCATTTTTGCACAGATATGAAAGTATCCTCTCTTCATAATCTAATGAAAAAACAATGGTTAGTACCACTAAATTCCACTCTTTTTTGTTGTGATTGGATATGCACATGAATGACTTTTTGAATCTACATTGTTAGTATCAATGTTGTTAAAAAATCAAATTATTTTCTCATTTTGATTTTGTCCGTCATACTTTTTCTGAAATTGTTTGTGTAATTATTTTGTGTTTTCCTCCTTCTGTGAAGATTATTACTAATTGTTTAATGTCGAATTTCTTAATTAGTCTTTTTTTTAGCTTTGGGTTAATTGATTATGTGTTGAGAATTTGATGAAGTTGTCAACACTAAAAAAAACATATAGCCGATATTTCAATTGATTGGCCATCTCTGCACAAATATGAAAGTATCCCCTCTACATAATCTAACGAAGAAACAATGGTTAATACCACTAAATTCCACTCTTTTTTGTTGTGATTGGATATGCAAATGAATGACTTTTTGAATCTACATTGTTAGTATCGATGTTGTTAAAAAATCAAATTATTTTGTCATTTTGATTTTGTCCGTCATACTTTTTGTGAAATTGTTTGTGTAATTATTTTGTGTTTTCCTCCTTCTGTGAAGATTATTACTAATTGTTTAATGTCGAATTTCTTAATTAGTCTTTTTTTTAGCTTTGGGTTAATTGATTATGTTTTGAGAATTTGATGAAGTTGTCAACACTAAAAAAAACATATAGCCTATATTTCAATGATGGGTCATTTCTGCACAGATATGAAAGTATCCTCTCTTCATAATCTAATGAAAAAACAATGGTTAATAACACTAAATTCCACTCTTTTTTGTTGTGATTGGATATGCACATGAATGACTTTTTGAATCTACATTGTTAGTATCAATGTTGTTAAAAAATCAAATTATTTTCTCATTTTGATTTTGTCCGTCATACTTTTTGTGAAATTGTTTGTGTAATTATTTTGTGTTTTGCTCCTTCTGTGAAGATTATTACTAATTGTTTAATGTCGAATTTCTTAATTAGTCTTTTTTTAATCTTTGGGTTAGTTGATTATGTGTTGAGAATTTGATGAAGTTGTCAACACTAAAAAAAACATATAGCCTATATTTCAATGATGGGTCATTTCTGCACAGATATGAAAGTATCCTCTCTTCATAATCTAATGAAAAAACAATGGTTAATACCACTAAATTCCACTCTTTTTTGTTGTGATTGGATATGCACATGAATGACTTTTTGAATCTACATTATTGGTATCAATGTTATTAAAAAATCAAATTATTTTCTCATTTTGATTTTATCTGTCATACTTTTTATGAAATTGTTTGTGTAATTATTTTGTGTTTTCCTCCTGTAGTGAAGATTATTACTAATTGTTTAATGTCGAATTTCTTAATTAGTCTTTTTTTTAGCTTTGGGTTAATTGATTATGTGTTGAGAATTTGATGAAGTTGTCAACACTAAAAAAAACATATAGCCTATATTTCAATGATGGGTCATTTCTGCACAGATATGAAAGTATCCTCTCTTCATAATCTAATGAAAAAACAATGGTTAGTACCACTAAATTCCACTCTTTTTTGTTGTGATTGGATATGCACATGAATGACTTTTTGAATCTACATTGTTAGTATCAATGTTGTTAAAAATCCAAATTATTTTCTCATTTTGATTTTGTCCGTCATACTTTTTATCAAAATTGTTTGTGTAATTATTTTGTGTTTTCCTCCTTCTGTGAAGATTATTACTAATTGTTTAATGTCGAATTTCTTAATTAGTCTTTTTTTTAGCTTTGGGTTAATTGATTATGTGTTGAGAATTTGATGAAGTTGTCAACACTAAAAAAAACATATAGCCTATATTTCAATGATGGGTCATTTCTGCACAGATATGAAAGTATCCTCTCTTCATAATCTAATGAAAAAACAATGGTTAATACCACTAAATTCCACTCTTTTTTGTTGTCATTTGATATGCACATGAATGACTTTTTGAATCTACATTGTTAGTATCGATGTTGTTAAAAAATCAAATTATTTTCTCATTTCGATTTTGTCCGTCATACTTTTTGTGAAATTGTTTGTGAAATTATTTTGTGTTTTCCTCCTTCTGTGAAGATTATTACTAATTGTTTAATGTCAAATTTCTTAATTAGTCTTTTTTTTAGCTTTGGGTTAATTGATTATGTGTTGAGAATTTGTTGAAGTTGTCAGCACTAAAAAAAACATATAGCCAATATTTCAATGATGGGTCATTTTTGCACAGATATGAAAGTATCCTCTCTTCATAATCTAATGAAAAAACAATGGTTAATACCACTAAATTCCACTCTTTTTTGTTGTGATTTGATATGCAGATGAATGACTTTTTGAATCTACATTGTTCGTATCGATGTTGTTAAAAAATCAAATTATTTTCTCATTTTGATTTTGTCCGTCATACTTTTTGTGAAATTGTTTGTGTAATTATTTTGTGTTTTCCTCCTTCTGTGAAGATTATTACTAATTGTTTAATGTCGAATTTCTTAATTAGTCTTTTTTTTTATCTTTGGGTTAGTTGATTATGTGTTGAGAATTTGATGAAGTTGTCAACACTAAAAAAAACATATAGCCTATATTTCAATGATGGGTCATTTCTGCACAGATATTAAAGTATCCTCTCTTCATAATCTAATGAAAAAACAATGGTTAATACCACTAAATTCCACTCTTTTTTGTTGTGATTGGATATGCACATGAATGACTTTTTGAATCTACATTGTTAGTATCGATGTTCTTAAAAAATCAAATTATTTTCTCATTTTGATTTTGTCCGTCATACTTTTTGTGAAATTGTTTGTGTAATTATTTTGTGTTTTCCTCCTTCTGTGAAGATTATTACTAATTGTTTAATGTCGAATTTCTTAATTAGTCTTTTTTTTAGCTTTGGGTTAATTGATTATGTGTTGAGAATTTGATGAAGTTGTCAACACTTAAAAAAACATATAGCCTATATTTCAACGATGGGTCATTTCTGCACAGATATGAAAGTATCCTCTCTTCATAATCTAATGAAAAAACAATGGTTAATACCACTAAATTCCACTCTTTTTTGTTATGATTGGATATGCACATGAATGACTTTTTGAATCTACATTATTGGTATCAATGTTATTAAAAAATCAAATTATTTTCTCATTTTGATTTTGTCTGTCATACTTTTTATGAAATTGTTTGTGTAATTATTTTGTGTTTTCCTCCTTCAGTGAAGATTATTACTAATTGTTTAATGTCGAATTTCTTAATTAGTCTTTTTTTTAGCTTTGGGTTAATTGATTATGTGTTGAGAATTTGATGAAGTTGTCAACACTAGAAAAAACATATAGCCTATATTTCAATTATGGGTCATTTCTGCACAGATATGAAAGTATCCTCTCTTCATAATCTAATGAAAAAACAATGGTTAGTACCACTAAATTCCACTCTTTTTTGTTGTGATTGGATATGCACATGAATGACTTTTTGAATCTACATTGTTAGTATCAATGTTGTTAAAAATCCAAATTATTTTCTCATTTTGATTATGTCCGTCATACTTTTTATCAAAATTGTTTGTGTAATTATTTTGTGTTTTCCTCCTTCTGTGATGATTATTACTAATTGTTTAATGTCGAATTTCTTAATTAGTCTTTTTTTTAGCTTTGGGTTAATTGATTATGTGTTGAGAATTTGATGAAGTTGTCAACACTAAAAAAAACATATAGCCTATATTTCAATGATGGGTCATTTCTGCACAGATATGAAAGTATCCTCTCTTCATAATCTAATGAAAAAACAATGGTTAATACCACTAAATTCCACTCTTTTTTGTTGTGATTTGATATGCACATGAATGACTTTTTGAATCTACATTGTTAGTATCGATGTTGTTAAAAAATCAAATTATTTTCTCATTTCGATTTTGTCCGTCATACTTTTTGTGAAATTGTTTGTGAAATTATTTTGTGTTTTCCTCCTTCTGTCAAGATTATTACTAATTGTTTAATGTCAAATTTCTTAATTAGTCTTTTTTTTAGCTTTGGGTTAATTGATTATGTGTTGAGAATTTGTTGAAGTTGTCAGCACTAAAAAAAACATATAGCCAATATTTCAATGATGGGTCATTTTTGCACAGATATGAAAGTATCCTCTCTTCATAATCTAATGAAAAAACAATGGTTAATACCACTAAATTCCACTCTTTTTTGTTGTGATTTGATATGCAGATGAATGACTTTTTGAATCTACATTGTTCGTATCGATGTTGTTAAAAAATCAAATTATTTTCTCATTTTGATTTTGTCCGTCATACTTTTTGTGAAATTGTTTGTGTAATTATTTTGTGTTTTCCTCCTTCTGTGAAGATTATTACTAATTGTTTAATGTCGAATTTCTTAATTAGTCTTTTTTTTAGCTTTGGGTTAATTGATTATGTGTTGAGAATATTATGAAGTTGTCAACACTAAAAAAAACATATAGCCTATATTTCAATGATGGGTCATTTTTGCACAGATATGAAAGTATCCTCTCTTCATAATCTAATGAAAAAACAATGCTTAGTACCACTAAATTCCACTCTTTTTTGTTGTGATTGGATATGCACATGAATAACTTTTTGAATCTACATTGTTAGTATCAATGTTGTTAAAAAATCAAATTATTTTCTCATTTTGATTTTGTCCGTCATACTTTTTATGAAATTGTTTGTGTAATTATTTTGTGTTTTCCTCCTTCTGTGAAGATTATTACTAATTGTTTAATGTCGAATTTCTTAATTAGTCTTTTTTTTAGCTTTGGGTTAATTAATTATGTGTTGAGAATTTGATGAAGTTGTCAACACTAAAAAAAACATATAGCCTATATTTCAATGATGGGTCACTTCTGCACAGATATGAAAGTATCCTCTCTTCCTAATCTAATGAAAAAACAATGGTTAATACCACTAAATTCCACTCTTTTTTGTTATGATTGGATATGCACATGAATGACTTTTTGAATCTACATTGTTGGTATCAATGTTATTAAAAAATCGGATTATTTTCTAATTTTGATTTTATCCGTCATACTTCTTATGAAATTGTTAGTGTAATTATTTTCTGTTTTCCTTCTTTAGTGAAGATTATTACTAATTGTTTAATGTCGAATTTCTTAATTAGTCTTTTTTTTTAGCTTTGGGTTAATTGATTATGTGTTGAGAATTTTATGAAGTTGTCAACACTAAAAAAAACATATAGCCGATATTTCAATTGATAGGCCATCTCTGCACAAATATGAAAGCATCCCCTCTGCATAATCTAACGAAGAAACAATGGTTAATACCACTAAATTCCACACTTTTTTGTTGTGATTGGATATGCACATGAATGACTTTTTGAATATACATTGTTAGTATCGATGTTGTTAAAAAATCAAATTATTTTCTCATTTTGATTTTGTCCGTCGTACTTTTTGTGAAATTGTTTGTGTAATTATTTTGTGTTTTCCTCCTTCTGTGAAAATTATTACTAATTGTTTAATGTCGAATTTCTTAAGTAGTCTTTTTTTTTAGCTTTGGGTTAATTGATTATGTGTTGAGAATTTGATGAAGTTGTCAACACTAAAAAAACATATAGGCTATATTTCAATGATGGGTCATTTCTGCACAGATATGAAAGTATCCTCTATTCATAATCTAAGGAAAAAAAATGGTTAATAGCACTAAATTCCACTCTTTTTTCTTATGATTGGATATGCACATGAATGACTTTTTGAATCTACATTGTTGGTATCAATGTTATTAAAAAATCAAATTATTTTCTCATTTTGATTTTATCCGTCATACTTCTTAAGAAATTGTTTCTGTAATTATTTTGTGTTTTCCTCCTTCATTGAAGATTATTACTCATTGTTTAATGTCAAATTTCTTAATTAGTCTTTCTTTTAGCTTTGGGTTAATTGATTATGTGTTGAGAATTTGATGAAGTTGTCAACACTAAAAAAAACATATAGCCAATATTTCAATGATGGGTCATTTTTGCATAGATACGAAAGTATCCTCTCTTCATAATCTAATGAAAAAACAATGGTTAATAACACTAAATTCCACTCTTTTTTGTTGTGATTGGATATGCACATGAATGACTTTTTGAATCTACATTGTTAGTATCGATGTTGTTAAAAAATCAAATTATTTTCTCATTTTGATTTTGTCCGTCATACTTTTTGTGAAATTGTTTGTGTAATTATTTTGTGTTTTGCTCCTTCTGTGAAGATTATTACTAATTGTTTAATGTCGAATTTCTTAATTAGTCTTTTTTTTTATCTTTGGGTTAATTGATTATGTGTTGAGAATTTGATGAAGTTGTCAACACTAAAAAAAACATATAGCCTATATTTCAATGATGGGTCATTTCTGCACAGATATGAAAGTATCCTCTCTTCATAATCTAATGAAAAAACAATGGTTAATAGCACTAAATTCCACTCTTTTTGGTTGTGATTGGATATGCACATGAATGACTTTTTGAATCTACATTGTTAGTATCGATGTTGTTAAAAAATCAAATTATTTTCTCATTTTGATTTTTTCCGTCATACTTTTTGAAAAATTGTTTGTGTAATTATTTTGTGTTTTCCTCCTTCTGTGAAGATTATTACTAATTGTTAAATGTCGAATTTCTTAATTAGTCTTTTTTTTATCTTTGGGTTAATTGATTATGTGTTGAGAATTTGATGAAGTTGTCAACACTAAAAACAACATATGGCCTATATTTCAATGATGGGTCATTTCTGCACAGATATGAAAGTATCCTCTCTTCATAATCTAATGAAAAAACAATGGTTAATACCACTCTATTCCACTCTTTTTTGTTATGATTGGATATGCACATGAATGACTTTTTGAATCTACATTGTTGGTATCAATGTTATTAAAAAATCAAATTATTTTCTCATTTTGATTTTATCCGTCATACTTCTTATGAAATTGTTTTCGTAATTATTTTGTGTTTTCCTCCTTCAGTGAAGATTATTACTCATTGTTTAATGTCAAATTTCTTAATTAGTCTTTTTTTTAGCTTTGGGTTAATTGATTATGTGTTGAGAATTTGATGAAGTTGTCAACACTAAAAAAACATATAGCCTATATTTCAATGATGGGTCATTTCTGCACAGATATGAAAGTATCCTCTATTCATAATCTAAGGAAAAAACAATGGTTAATACCACTAAATTCCACTCTTTTTTGTTGTGATTTGATATGCACATGAATGACTTTTTGAATTACATTGTTGGTATCAATGTTGTTAAAAAATCAAATTATTTTCTCATTTTGATTTTATCCGTCATACTTCTTAAGAAATTGTATCCGTAATTATTTTTTGTTTTCCTCCTTCAGTGAAGATTATTACTCATTGTTTAATGTCAAATTTCTTAATTAGTCTTTCTTTTAGCTTTGGGTTAATTGATTATGTGTTGAGAATTTGATGAAGTTGTCAACACTAAAAAAAACATATAGCCAATATTTCAATGATGGGTCATTTTTGGACAGATATGAAAGTATTGTCTCTTCATAATCTAATGAAAAAACAATGGTTAATACCACTAAATTCCACTCTTTTTTGTTGTGATTTGATGTGCACATGAATGACTTTTTGAATTACATTGTTAGTATGAATGTTGTTAAAAAATCAAATTATTTTCTCATTTTGATTTTGTCCGTCATACTTTTTATGAAATTCTTTGTGTAATTATTTTGTGTTTTCCTCCTTCTGTGAAGATTATTACTAATTGTTTAATGTCGAATTTCCTAATTAGTCTTTTTTTTATCTTTGGGTTAATTGATTATGTGTTGAGAATTTGATGAAGTTGTCAACACTAAAAAAAAAACATATAGCCTATACTTCAATGATGGGTCATTTCTGCACAGATATGAAAGTATCCTCTCTTCATAATCTAATGAAAAAATAATGGTTAATACCACTAAATTCCACTCTTTTTTGTTATGATTGGATATGCACATGAATGACTTTTTGAATCTACATTATTGGTATCATTGTTATTAAAAAATCAAATTATTTTCTCCTTTTGATTTTATCCGTCATACTTCTTATGAAATTGTTATCGTAATTATTTTGTGTTTTCCTCCTTCAGTGAAGATTATTACTAATTGTTTAATCTCAAATTTCTTAATTAGTCTTTTTTTTAGGTTTGGGTTAATTGATTATGTGTTGAGAATTTGATGAAGTTGTCAACACTAAAAAAAACATATATCCTATATTTCAATGATGGGTCATTTCTGCACAGATATGAAAGTATCGTCTGTTCATAATCTAATGAAAAAACAATGGTTAATACCACTAAATTCCATTCTTTTTTGTTGTGACTGGATATGCACATGAATGAATTTTTTAATTTACATTGTTAGTATGAATGTTGTTAAAAAATCAAATTATTTTCTCATTTTGATTTTGTCCGTCACACTTTTTGTGAAATTGTTTGTGTAATTATTTTGTGTTTTCCTCCTTCTGTGAAGATTATTACTAATTGTTTAATGTCGAATTTCTTAATTAGTCTTTTTTTTAGCTTTGGGTTAATTGATTATGTTTTGAGAATTTGATGAAGTTGTCAACACTAAAAAAAACATATAGCCTATATTTCAATGATGGGTCATTTCTGCACAGATATGAAAGTATCCTCTCTTCATAATCTAATGAAAAAACAATGGTTAATACCACTAAATTCCACTCTTTTTTGTTATGATTGGATATGCACATGAGTGACTTTTTGAATCTACATTGTTGGTGTCAATGTTGTTAAAAAATCAAATTATTTTATCATTTTGATTTTATCCGTCATACTTCTTATGAAATTGTTTTCGTAATTATTTTGTGTTTTCCTCCTTCTGTGAAGATTATTACTAATTGTTTAATGTCGAATTTCTTAATTAGTCTTTTTTTTAGCTTTGGGTTAAATGATTATGTGTTGAGAATTTGATGAAGTTGTCAACACTAAAAAAACATATAGCCTTTATTTCAATGATGGGTCATTTCTGCACAGATATGAAAGTATCCTCTCTTCATAATCTAATGAAAAAACAATGGTTAATACCACTAAATTCCACTCTTTTTTGTTATGATTGGATATGCACATGAATGACTTTTTGAATCTACATTATTGGTATCATTGTTATTAAAAAATCAAATTATTTTCTCCTTTTGATTTTATCCGTCATACTTCTTATGAAATTGTTTTCGTAATTATTTTGTGATTTCCTCCTTCAGTGAAGATTATTACTAATTGTTTAATCTCAAATTTCTTAATTAGTCTTTTTTTTAGGTTTGGGTTAATTGATTATGTGTTGAGAATTTGATGAAGTTGTCAACACTAAAAAAAACATATAGCCTATATTTCAATGATGGGTCATTTCTGCACAGATATGAAAGTATCCTCTCTTCATAATCTAATGAAAAAACAATGGTTAATACCTTTAAATTCCACTTTTTTTTGTTGTGATTTGATATGCAGATGAATGACTTTTTGAATCTACATTATTAGTATCGATGTTGTTAAAAAACCAAATTATTTTCTCATTTTGATTTTGTCCGTCATACTTTTTGTGAAATTATTTGTGTAATTATTTTGTGTTTTCCTCCTTATGTGAAGATTATTGCTAATTGTTTAATGTCGAATTTCTTAATTAGTCTTTTTTTTTAGCTTTGGGTTAATTGATTATGTGTTGAGAATTTGATGAAGTTGTCAACACTAAAAAAAACATATAGCCTATCTTTCAGTGATGGGTCATTTCTGCACAGATATGAAAGTATCGTCTCTTCATAATCTAATGAAAAAACAGTGGTCAATACCACTAAATTCCATTCTTTTTTGTTGTGACTGGATATGCACATGAATGAATTTTTTAATTTACAATGTTAGTATGAATGTTGTTAAAAAATCAAATTATTTTCTCATTTTGATTTTGTCCGTCACACTTTTTGTGAAATTGTTTGTGTAATTATTTTGTGTTTTCCCCCTTCTGTGAAGATTATTACTAATTGTTTAATGTCGAATTTCTTAATTAGTCTTTTTTTTAGCTTTGGGTTAATTGATTATGTGTTGAGAATTTGATGAAGTTGTCAACACTAAAAAAAACATATAGCCTATATTTCAATGATGGGTCATTTCTGCACAGATATGAAAGTATCCTCGCTTCATACTCTAATGAAAAAACAATGGTTAATACCACTAAATTCCACTCTTTTTTGTTATGATTGGATGTGCACATGAATGACTTTTTGAATCTACATTGTTGGTATCAATGTTATTAAAAAATCGGATTATTTTCTAATTTTGATTTTATCCGTCATACTTCTTATGAAATTGTTAGTGTAATTATTTTCTGTTTTCCTCCTTTAGTGAAGATTATTACTAATTGTTTAATGCCGAATTTCTTAATTAGTCTTTTTTTTTTAGCTTTTGGTTAATTGATTATGTGTTGAGAATTTGATGAAGTTGTCAACACTAAAAAAAACATATAGCCTATCTTTCAGTGATGGGTCATTTCTGCACAGATATGAAAGTATCGTCTCTTCATAATCTAATGAAAAAACAATGGTCAATACCACTAAATTCCATTCTTTTTTGTTGTGACTGGATATGCACATGAATGAATTTTTTAATTTACAATGTTAGTATGAATGTTGTTAAAAAATCAAATTATTTTCTCATTTTGATTTTGTCCGTCACACTTTTTGTGAAATTGTTTGTGTAATTATTTTGTGTTTTCCCCCTTCTGTGAAGATTATTACTAATTGTTTAATGTCGAATTTCTTAATTAGTCTTTTTTTTAGCTTTGGGTTAATTGATTATATGTTGAGAATTTGATGAAGTTGTCAACACTAAAAAAAACATATAGCCAATATTTCAATGATGGGTCATTTTTGCATAGATACGAAAGTATCCTCTCTTCATAATCTAATGAAAAAACAATGGTTAATAACACTAAATTCCACTCTTTTTTGTTGTGATTGGATATGCACATGAATGACTTTTTGAATCTACATTGTTAGTATCGATGTTGGTAAAAAATCAAATTATTTTCTCATTTTGATTTTGTCCGTCACACTTTTTGTGAAATTGTTTGTGTAATTATTTTGTGTTTTCCTCCTTCTGTGAAGATTATTACTAATTGTTTAATGTCGAATTTCTTAATTAGTCTTTTTTTTAGCTTTGGGTTAATTGATTATGTGTTGAGAATTTGATGAAGTTGTCAACACTAAAAAAAACATATAGCCTATATTTCAATGATGGGTCATTTCTGCACAGATATGAAAGTATCCTCTCTTCATAATCTAATGAAAAAACAATGGTTAATACCACTAAATTCCACTCTTTTTTGTTATTATTGGATATGCACATGAGTGACTTTTTGAATCTACATTGTTGGTATCCATGTTGTTAAAAAATCAAATTATTTTATCATTTTGATTTTATCCGTCATACTTCTTATGAAATTGTTTTCGTAATTATTTTGTGTTTTCCTCCTTCTGTGAAGATTATTACTAATTGTTTAATGTCGAATTTCTTAATTAGTCTTTTTTTAGCTTTGGGTTAATTGATTATGTGTTGAGAATTTGATGAAGTTGTCAACACTAAAAAAACATATAGCCTTTATTTCAATGATGGGTCATTTCTGCACAGATATGAAAGTATCCTCTCTTCATAATCTAATGAAAAAACAATGGTTAATACCACTCTATTCCACTCTTTTTTGTTATGATTGGATATGCACATGAATGACTTTTTGAATCTACATTGTTGGTATCAATGTTATTAAAAAATCAAATTATTTTCTCATTTTGATTTTATCCGTCATACTTCTTATGAAATTGTTTTCGTAATTATTTTGTGTTTTCCTCCTTCAGTGAAGATTATTACTCATTGTTTAATGTCAAATTTCTTAATTAGTCTTTTTTTTAGCTTTGGGTTAATTGATTATGTGTTGAGAATTTGATGAAGTTGTCAACACTAAAAAAACATATAGCCTATATTTCAATGATGAGTCATTTCTGCATAGATAGTGAAGTATCCTCTATTCATAATCTAAGGAAAAAACAATGGTTAATACCACTAAATTCCACTCTTTTTTGTTGTGATTTGATATGCACATGAATGACTTTTTGAATTACATTGTTGGTATCAATGTTGTTAAAAAATCAAATTATTTTCTCATTTTGATTTTATGCGTCATACTTCTTAAGAAATTGTATCCGTAATTATTTTTTGTTTTCCTCTTTCAGTGAAGATTATTACTCATTGTTTAATGTCAAATTTCTTAATTAGTCTTTCTTTTAGCTTTGGGTTAATTGATTATGTGTTGAGAATTTGATGAAGTTGTCAACACTAAAAAAAACATATAGCCAATATTTCAATGATGGGTCATTTTTGGACAGATAAGAAAGTATTTTCTCTTCATAATCTAATGAAAAAACAATGGTTAATACCACTAAATTCCACTCTTTTTTGTTGTGATTTGATGTGCACATGAATGACTTTTTGAATTACATTGTTAGTATCAATGTTGTTAAAAAATCGAATTATTTTCTCATTTTGATTTTGTCCGTCATACTTTTTATGAAATTGTTTGTGTAATTATTTTGTGTTTTCCTCCTTCTGTGAAGATTATTACTAATTGTTTAATGTCGAATTTCTTAATTAGTCTTTTTTTTAGCTTTGGGTTAATTGATTATGTGTTGAGAATTTGATGAAGTTGTCAACACTAAAAAAAACATATAGCCTATATTTCAATGATGGGTCATTTCTGCACAGATATGAAAGTATCCTCTCTTCATAATCTAATGAAAAAACAATGGTTAATACCACTCTATTCCACTCTTTTTTGTTATGATTGGATATGCACATGAATGACTTTTTGAATCTACATTGTTGGTATCAATGTTATTAAAAAATCAAATTATTTTCTCATTTTGATTTTATCCGTCATACTTCTTATGAAATTGTTTTCGTAATTATTTTGTGTTTTCCTCCTTCAGTGAAGATTATTACTCATTGTTTAATGTCAAATTTCTTAATTAGTCTTTTTTTTAGCTTTGGGTTAATTGATTATGTGTTGAGAATTTGATGAAGTTGTGAACACTAAAAAAACATATAGCCTATATTTCAATGATGGGTCATTTCTGCACAGATATGAAAGTATCCTCTATTCATAATCTAAGGAAAAAACAATGGTTAATACCACTAAATTCCACTCTTTTTTGTTGTGATTTGATATGCACATGAATGACTTTTTGAATTACATTGTTGGTATCAATGTTGTTAAAAAATCAAATTATTTTCTCATTTTGATTTTATCCGTCATACTTCTTAAGAAATTGTATCCGTAATTATTTTTTGTTTTCCTCCTTCAGTGAAGATTATTACTCATTGTTTAATGTCAAATTTCTTAATTAGTCTTTCTTTTAGCTTTGGGTTAATTGATTATGTGTTGAGAATTTGATGAAGTTGTCAACACTAAAAAAAACATATAGCCAATATTTCAATGATGGGTCATTTTTGGACAGATAAGAAAGTATTTTCTCTTCATAATCTAATGAAAAAACAATGGTTAATACCACTAAATTCCACTCTTTTTTGTTGTGATTTGATGTGCACATGAATGACTTTTTGAATTACATTGTTAGTATCAATGTTGTTAAAAAATCAAATTATTTTCTCATTTTGATTTTGTCCGTCATACTTTTTATGAAATTGTTTGTGTAATTATTTTGTGTTTTCCTCCTTCTGTGAAGATTATTACTAATTGTTTAATGTCGAATTTCTTAATTAGTCTTTTTTTTATCTTTGGGTTAATTGATTATGTGTTGAGAATTTGATGAAGTTGTCAACACTAAAAAAAAACATATAGCCTATATTTCAATGATGGGTCATTTCTGCACAGATATGAAAGTATCCTCTCTTCATAATCTAATGAAAAAACAATGGTTAATACCGCTAAATTCCACTCTTTTTTGTTATGATTGGATATGCACATGAAAGACTTTTTGAATCTACATTATTGGGAACATTGTTATTAAAAAATCAAATTATTTTCTCCTTTTGATTTTATCCGTCATACTTCTTATGAAATTGTTTTCGTAATTATTTTGTGTTTTCCTCCTTCAGTGAAGATTATTACTAATTGTTTAATCTCAAGTCCTTTTTTTAGGTTTGGGTTAATTGATTATGTGTTGAGAATTTGATGAAGTTGTCAATACTAAAAAAAACATATATCCTATATTTCAATGATGGGTCATTTCTGCACAGATATGAAAGTATCGTCTCTTCATAATCTAATGAAAAAACAATGGTTAATACCACCAAATTCCATTCTTTTTTGTTGTGACTGGATATGCACATGAATGAATTTTTTAATTTACATTGTTAGTATGAATGTTGTTAAAAAATCAAATTATTTTCTCATTTTGATTTTGTCCGTCACACTTTTTGTGAAATTGTTTGTGTAATTATTTTGTGTTTTCCTCCTTCTGTGAAGATTATTACTAATTGTTTAATGTCGAATTTCTTAATTAGTGTTTTTTTTAGCTTTGGGTTAATTGATTATGTGTTGAGAATTTGATGAAGTTGTCAACACTAAAAAAAACATATAGCCTATATTTCAATGATGGGTCATTTCTGCACAGATATGAAAGTATCCTCTCTTCATAATCTAATGAAAAAACAATGGTTAATACCACTAAATTCCACTCTTTTTTGTTATTATTGGATATGCACATGAGTGACTTTTTGAATCTACATTGTTGGTATCAATGTTGTTAAAAAATCAAATTATTTTATCATTTTGATTTTATCCGTCATACTTCTTATGAAATTGTTTTCGTAATTATTTTGTGTTTTCCTCCTTCTGTGAAGATTATTACTAATTGTTTAATGTCGAATTTCTTAATTAGTCTTTTTTTAGCTTTGGGTTAATTGATTATGTGTTGAGAATTTGATGAAGTTGTCAACACTAAAAAAACATATAGCCTTTATTTCAATGATGGGTCATTTCTGCACAGATATGAAAGTATCCTCTCTTCATAATCTAATGAAAAAACAATGGTTAATACCACTCTATTCCACTCTTTTTTGTTATGATTGGATATGCACATGAATGACTTTTTGAATCTACATTGTTGGTATCAATGTTATTAAAAAATCAAATTATTTTCTCATTTTGATTTTATCCGTCATACTTCTTATGAAATTGTTTTCGTAATTATTTTGTGTTTTCCTCCTTCAGTGAAGATTATTACTCATTGTTTAATGTCAAATTTCTTAATTAGTCTTTTTTTTAGCTTTGGGTTAATTGATTATGTGTTGAGAATTTGATGAAGTTGTCAACACTAAAAAAACATATAGCCTATATTTCAATGATGGGTCATTTCTGCATAGATAGTAAAGTATCCTCTATTCATAATCTAAGGAAAAAACAATGGTTAATACCACTAAATTCCACTCTTTTTTGTTGTGATTTGATATGCACATGAATGACTTTTTGAATTACATTGTTGGTATCAATGTTGTTAAAAAATCAAATTATTTTCTCATTTTGATTTTATGCGTCATACTTCTTAAGAAATTGTATCCGTAATTATTTTTTGTTTTCCTCCTTCAGTGAAGATTATTACTCATTGTTTAATGTCAAATTTCTTAATTAGTCTTTCTTTTAGCTTTGGGTTAATTGATTATGTGTTGAGAATTTGATGAAGTTGTCAACACTAAAAAAAACATATATCCTATATTTCAATGATGGGTCATTTCTGCACAGATATGAAAGTATCGTCTCTTCATAATCTAATGAAAAAACAATGGTTAATACCACCAAATTCCATTCTTTTTTGTTGTGACTGGATATGCACATGAATGAATTTTTTAATTTACATTGTTAGTATGAATGTTGTTAAAAAATCAAATTATTTTCTCATTTTGATTTTGTCCGTCACACTTTTTGTGAAATTGTTTGTGTAATTATTTTGTGTTTTCCTCCTTCTGTGAAGATTATTACTAATTGTTTAATGTCGAATTTCTTAATTAGTGTTTTTTTTAGCTTTGGGTTAATTGATTATGTGTTGAGAATTTGATGAAGTTGTCAACACTAAAAAAAACATATAGCCTATATTTCAATGATGGGTCATTTCTGCACAGATATGAAAGTATCCTCTCTTCATAATCTAATGAAAAAACAATGGTTAATACCACTAAAATCCACTCTTTTTTGTTATTATTGGATATGCACATGAGTGACTTTTTGAATCTACATTGTTGGTATCAATGTTGTTAAAAAATCAAATTATTTTATCATTTTGATTTTATCCGTCATACTTCTTATGAAATTGTTTTCGTAATTATTTTGTGTTTTCCTCCTTCTGTGAAGATTATTACTAATTGTTTAATGTCGAATTTCTTAATTAGTCTTTTTTTAGCTTTGGGTTAATTGATTATGTGTTGAGAATTTGATGAAGTTGTCAACACTAAAAAAACATATAGCCTTTATTTCAATGATGGGTCATTTCTGCACAGATATGAAAGTATCCTCTCTTCATAATCTAATGAAAAAACAATGGTTAATACCACTCTATTCCACTCTGTTTTGTTATGATTGGATATGCACATGAATGACTTTTTGAATCTACATTGTTGGTATCAATGTTATTAAAAAATAAAATTATTTTCTCATTTTGATTTTATCCGTCATACTTCTTATGAAATTGTTTTCGTAATTATTTTGTGTTTTCCTCCTTCAGTGAAGATTATTACTCATTGTTTAATGTCAAATTTCTTAATTAGTCTTTTTTTTAGCTTTGGGTTAATTGATTATGTGTTGAGAATTTGATGAAGTTGTCAACACTAAAAAAACATATAGCCTATATTTCAATGATGGGTCATTTCTGCATAGATAGTAAAGTATCCTCTATTCATAATCTAAGGAAAAAACAATGGTTAATACCACTAAATTCCACTCTTTTTTGTTGTGATTTGATATGCACATGAATGACTTTTTGAATTACATTGTTGGTATCAATGTTGTTAAAAAATCAAATTATTTTCTCATTTTGATTTTATGCGTCATACTTCTTAAGAAATTGTATCCGTAATTATTTTTTGTTTTCCTCCTTCAGTGAAGATTATTACTCATTGTTTAATGTCAAATTTCTTAATTAGTCTTTCTTTTAGCTTTGGGTTAATTGATTATGTGTTGAGAATTTGATGAAGTTGTCAACACTAAAAAAAACATATAGCCAATATTTCAATGATGGGTCATTTTTGGACAGATAAGAAAGTATTTTCTCTTCATAATCTAATGAAAAAACAATGGTTAATACCACTAAATTCCACTCTTTTTTGTTGTGATTTGATGTGCACATGAATGACTTTTTGAATTACATTGTTAGTATCAATGTTGTTAAAAAATCGAATTATTTTCTCATTTTGATTTTGTCCGTCATACTTTTTATGAAATTGTTTGTGTAATTATTTTGTGTTTTCCTCCTTCTGTGAAGATTATTACTAATTGTTTAATGTCGAATTTCTTAATTAGTCTTTTTTTTATCTTTGGGTTAATTGATTATGTGTTGAGAATTTGATGAAGTTGTCAACACTAAAAAAAAAACATATAGCCTATATTTCAATGATGGGTCATTTCTGCACAGATATGAAAGTATCCTCTCTTCATAATCTAATGAAAAAACAATGGTTAATACCACTAAATTCCACTCTTTTTTGTTATGATTGGATATGCACATGAATGACTTTTTGAATCTACATTATTGGTATCATTGTTATTAAAAAATCAAATTATTTTCTCCTTTTGATTTTATCCGTCATACTTCTTATGAAATTGTTTTCGTAATTATTTGGTGTTTTCCTCCTTCAGTGAAGATTATTACTAATTGTTTAATCTCAAATTTCTTAATTAGTCTTTTTTTTAGGTTTGGGTTAATTGATTATGTGTTGAGAATTTGATGAAGTTGTCAACACTAAAAAAAACATATATCCTATATTTCAATGATGGGTCATTTCTGCACAGATATGAAAGTATCGTCTCTTCATAATCTAATGAAAAAACAATGGTTAATACCACCAAATTCCATTCTTTTTTGTTGTGACTGGATATGCACATGAATGAATTTTTTAATTTACATTGTTAGTATGAATGTTGTTAAAAAATCAAATTATTTTCTCATTTTGATTTTGTCCGTCACACTTTTTGTGAAATTGTTTGTGTAATTATTTTGTGTTTTCCTCCTTCTGTGAAGATTATTACTAATTGTTTAATGTCGAATTTCTTAATTAGTCTTTTTTTTAGCTTTGGGTTAATTGATTATGTGTTGAGAATTTGATGAAGTTGTCAACACTAAAAAAAACATATAGCCTATATTTCAATGATGGGTCATTTCTGCACAGATATGAAAGTATCCTCTCTTCATAATCTAATGAAAAAACAATGGTTAATACCACTAAATTCCACTCTTTTTTGTTATGATTGGATATGCACATGAGTGACTTTTTGAATCTACATTGTTGGTATCAATGTTGTTAAAAAATCAAATTATTTTATCATTTTGATTTTATCCGTCATACTTCTTATGAAATTGTTTTCGTAATTATTTTGTGTTTTCCTCCTTCTGTGAAGATTATTACTATTTGTTTAATGTCGAATTTCTTAATTAGTCTTTTTTTTAGCTTTGGGTTAATTGATTATGTGTTGAGAATTTGATGAAGTTGTCAACACTAAAAAAACATATAGCCTTTATTTCAATGATGGGTCATTTCTGCACAGATATGAAAGTATCCTCTCTTCATAATCTAATGAAAAAACAATGGTTAATACCACTAAATTCCACTCTTTTTTGTTATGATTGGATATGCACATGAATGACTTTTTTAATCTACATTATTGGTATCATTGTTATTAAAAAATCAAATTATTTTCTCCTTTTGATTTTATCCGTCATACTTCTTATGAAATTGTTTTCGTAATTATTTTGTGTTTTCCTCCTTCAGTGAAGATTATTACTAATTGTTTAATCTCAAATTTCTTAACTAGTCCTTTTTTTAGGTTTGGGTTAATTGATTATGTGTTGAGAATTTGATGAAGTTGTCAACACTAAAAAAAACATATAGCCTATATTTCAATGATGGGTCATTTCTGCACAGATATGAAAGTATCCTCTCTTCATAATCTAATGAAAAAACAATGGTTAATACCTTTAAATTCCACTTTTTTTTGTTGTGATTTGATATGCAGATGAATGACTTTTTGAATCTACATTGTTAGTATCGATGTTGTTCAAAAACCAAATTATTTTCTCATTTTGATTTTGTCCGTCATACTTTTTGTGAAATTGTTTGTGAAATTATTTTGTGTTTTCCTCCTTAGGTGAAGATTATTGCTAATTGTTTAATGTCGAATTTCTTAATTAGTCTTTTTTTTTAGCTTTGGGTTAATTGATTATGTGTTGAGAATTTGATGAAGTTGTCAACACTAAAAAAAACATATAGCCTATCTTTCAGTGATGGGTCATTTCTGCACAGATATGAAAGTATCGTCTCTTCATAATCTAATGAAAAAACAATGGTTAATACCACTAAATTCCATTCTTTTTTGTTGTGACTGGATATGCACATGAATGAATTTTTTAATTTACATTGTTAGTATGAATGTTGTTAAAAAATCAAATTATTTTCTCATTTTGATTTTGTCCGTCACACTTTTTGTGAAATTGTTTGTGTAATTATTTTATGTTTTCCCCCTTCTGTGAAGATTATTACTAATTGTTTAATGTCGAATTTCTTAATTAGTCTTTTTTTTAGCTTTGGGTTAATTGATTATGTGTTGAGAATTTGACGAAGTTGTCAACACTAAAAAAAACATATAGCCTATATTTCAATGATGGGTCATTTCTGCACAGATATGAAAGTATCTTCTCTTCATACTCTAATGAAAAAACAATGGTTAATACCACTAAATTCCACTCTTTTTTGTTATGATTGGATATGCACATGAATGACTTTTTGAATCTACATTGTTGGTATCAATGTTGTTAAAAAATCAAATTATTTTCTCATTTTGATTTTACCCGTCATACTTGTTATGAAATTGTTTCCGTAATTATTTTGTGTTTTCCTCCTTCTGTGAAGATTATTACTAATTGTTTAATGTCGAATTTCTTAATTAGTCTTTTTTTTAGCTTTGGGTTAATTGAATATGTGTTGAGAATTTGATGAAGTTGTCAACACTAAAAAAAACATATAGTCTTTATTTCAATGATGGGTCATTTCTGCACAGATATGAAAGTATCCTCTCTTCATAATCTAATGAGAAAACAATGGTTAATACCACTAAATTCCACTCTTTTTTGTTATGATTGAATATGCACATGAATGACTTTTTGAATCTACATCATTGGTATCATTGTTATTAAAAAATCAAATTATTTTCTCCTTTTGATTTTATCCGTCATACTTCTTATGAAATTGTTTTCGTAATTATTTTGTGTTTTCCTCCTTCAGTGAAGATTATTACTAATTGTTTAATCTCAAATTTCTTAATTAGTCTTTTTTTTAGGTTTGGGTTAATTGATTATGTGTTGAGAATTTGATGAAGTTGTCAACACTTAAAAAAACATATAGCCTATATTTCAATGATGGGTCATTTCTGCACAGATATGAAAGTATCCTCTCTTCATAATCTAATGAAAAAACAATGGTTAATACCTTTAAATTCCACTTTTTTTTTGTTGTGATTTGATATGCAGATGAATGACTTTTTGAATCTACATTGTTAGTATCGATGTTGTTAAAAAATCAAATTATTTTCTCATTTTGATTTTGTCCGTCATACTTTTTGTGAAATTGTTTGTGTAATTATTTTGTGTTTTCCTCCTTCTGTGAAGATTATTGCTAATTGTTTAATGTCGAATTTCTTAATTAGTCTTTTTTTTAGCTTTGGGTTAACTGATTATGTGTTGAGAATTTGATGAAGTTGTCAACACTAAAAAAAACATATAGCCTATCTTTCAGTGATGGGTCATTTCTGCACAGATATGAAAGTATCGCCTCTTCATAATCTAATGAAAAAACAATGGTTAATACCACTAAATTCCACTCTTTTTTGTTGTGATTTGATATGCACATGAATGACTTTTTGAATTACATTGTTCGTATCAATGTTGTTAAAAAATCAAATTATTTTCTCATTTTGATTTTGTCCGTCATACTTTTTATGAAATTGTTTGTGTAATTATTTTGTGTTTTCCTCCTTCTGTGAAGATTATTGCTAATTGTTTAATGTCGAATTTCTTAATTAGTCTTTTTTTTAGCTTTGGGTTAATTGATTATGTGTTGAGAATTTGATGAAGTTGTCAACACTAAAAAAACATATAGCCTATATTTAAATGATGGGTCATTTCTGCACAGATATGAAAGTATCCTCTCTTCATAATCTAAGGAAAAAACAACGGTTAATACCACTAAATTCCACTCTTTTTTGTTATGAGTGGATATGCATATGAATGACCTTTTCAATATACATTTTTAGTATCAATGTTGTTAAACAATCAAATTATTTTCTAATTTTTATTTTGTCCGTCATAACTCTTATGAAATTGTTTGCGTAATTAATTTATTTTTTTTCTCCTTCAGTGAAGATTATTACTAATTGTTTAATGTCAAATTTCTTAATTGGTCTTGTTTTTAGGTTTGGGTTAATTGATTATGTGTTGAGAATTTGATGAAGTTGTCAACACTAAAAAAAACATATAGCCATTATTTCAATGATGGGTCATTTTTGCACAGATATGAAAGTATCCTCTCTTCATAATCCAATGAAAAAATAGTGGTTAATACCACTAAATTCAACTATTTTTTGTTGTGATTGGATATGCACATGAATGACTTTTTGAATCTACATTGTTAGTATCAATGTTGTTAAAAAATCAAATTATTTTCTCGTTTTGATTTTGTCCGTCATACTTTTTATGAAATTGTTTGTGTAATTATTTTGTGTTTTCCTCCTTCTGTGAAGATTATTACTAATTGTTTAATGTCGAATTTCTTAATTAGTCTTTTTTTTAGCATTGGGTTAATCGATTATGTGTTGAGAATTTGATGAAGTTGACAACACTAAAAAAAACATATAGCATATATTTCGATGATGGGTCATTTCTGCACAGATATGAAAGTATCCTCTCTTCATAATCTAATGAAAAAACAATGGTTAATACCACTAAATTCCACTGTTTTTTGTTATGATTGGATATGCGCATGAATGACTTTTTGAATCTACATTGTTGGTATCAATGTTATTAAAAAATCAAATTATTTTCTCCTTTTGATTTTGTCTGTCATACTTCTTATGAACTTGTTTTCGTAATTATTTTGTGTTTTCCTCCTTCAGTGAAGATTATTACTAACTGTTTAATCTCAAATTTCTTAATTAGTCTTTTATTTTAGCTTCGGGTTAATTGATTATGTGTTGAGAATTTGATGAAGTTGTCAACACTAAAAAAACATATAGCCTATATTTCAATGATGGGTCATTTCTGCACAGATATGAAAGTATCCTCTCTTCATAATCTAATGAAAAAACAATGGTTAATACCACTAAATTCCACTCTTTTTTGTTATGATTTGATTTGCATATGAATGACCCTTTCAATGTACATTGTTAGTATCAATGTTTTTAAACAATCAAATTATTTTCTAATTTTTATTTTGTCCGTCATAACTCTTATGAAATTATTTGCGTAATTATTTTATGTTTTTTCTCCTTCAGTGAAGATTACTACTAATTGTTTAATGTCAAATTTCTTAATTAGTCTTGTTTTTAGCTTTGGGTTAACTGATTATGTGTTGAGAATTTGATGAAGTTGTCAACACAAAAAAAAACATATAGCCTATCTTTTAATGATGGGTCATTTCTGCATAGATATGAAAGTATCCTCTCTTCATAATCTAATGAAAAAACAATGGTTAATACCACTAAATTCCATTATTTTTTGTTGTGATTGGATATGCACATGAATGACTTTTTGAATCTATATTGTTAGTATGAATGTTGTTAAAAAATCAAATTATTTTCTCATTTTGATTTTGTCCGTCATACTTTTTGTGAAATTGTGTGTGTAATTATTTTGTGTTTTCCTCCTTCTGTGAAGATTATTAGTAATTTTTTAATGTCAAATTTCTTAATTAGTCTTTTTTTTTTTAGCTTTGGGTTAATTGATTATGTGTTGAGAATTTGATGAAGTTGTCAACACTAAAAAAAAACATATAGCCAATATTTCAATGATGGGTCATTTTTGCACAGATATGAAAGCATCCTCTCTTCATAATCTAATGAAAAAACAATGGTTAATACCACTAAATTCCACTCTTTTTTGTTGTGATTTGATATGCACATGAATGACTTTTTGAATCTACATTGTTGGTATCAATGTTATTAAAAAATAAAATTATTTTCTCATTTTGATTTTATCCGTCATACTTCTTATGAAATTGTTGGTGTAATTATTTTCTGTTTTCCTCCTTCAGTGAAGATTATTACTAATTGTTTAATGTCGAATTTCTTAATTAGTCTAATTTTTAGCTTTGGGTTAATTGATTATGTGTTGAGAATTTGATGAAGTTGTCAACACTAAAAAAAACATATAGCCAATATTTCAATGATGGGTCATTTTTGCACAGATATGAAAGTATCCTCTCTTCAAAATCTAATGAAAAAACAATGGTTAATACCACTAAATTCCACTCTTTTTTGTTGTCATTGGATATGCACATGAATGACTTTTTTAATCTACATTGTTAGTATCAATGTTGTTAAAAAATCAAATTAATTTCTCATTTTGATTTTGTCCGTCATACTTTTTATGAAATTGTTTGTGTAATTATTTTGTGTTTTCCTCCTTCTGTGAAGATTATTACTAATTGTTTAATGTCGAATTTCTTAATTAGTCTTTTTTTTAGCTTTGGGTTAATTGATTATGTGTTGAGAATTTGATGAAGTTGTCAACACTAAAAAAAACATATAGCCTATATTTCGATGATGGGTCATTTCTGCACAGATATGAAAGTATCCTCTCTTCATAATCTAATGAAAAAACAATGGTTAATACCACTAAATTCCACTCTTTTTTGGTATGATTGGATATGCACATGAATGACTTTTTGAATCTACATTGTTGGTATCAATGTTATTAAAAAATCAAATTATTTTCTGCTTTTGATTTTATCCGTCATACTTCTTATGAACTTGTTTTCGTAATTATTTTGTGTTTTCCTCCTTCAGTGAAGATTATTACTAATTGTTTAATCTCAAATTTCTTAATTAGTCTTTTTTTTTAGCTTTGGGTTAATTGATTATGTGTTGAGAATTTGATGAAGTTGTCAACACTAAAAAAAACATATAGCCTTTATTTCAATGATGGGTCATTTCTGCACAGATATGAAAGTATCCTCTCTTCATAATCTAATGAAAAAACAATGGTTAATACCACTAAATTCCACTCTTTTTTGGTATGATTGGATATGCACATGAATGACTTTTTGAATCTACATTGTTGGTATCAATGTTATTAAAAAATAAAATTATTTTCTCATTTTGATTTTATCTGTCATACTTCTTATGAAATTGTTTCTGTAATTAATTTATTTTTTTTCTCCTTCAGTGAAGATTATTACTAATTGTTTAATGTCAAATTTCTTAATTAGTCTTGTTTTTAGCTTTGGGTTAATTGATTATGTGTTAAGAATTTGATGAAGTTGTCAACACTAAAAAAAACATATAGCTTATCTTTCAATGATCGGTCATTTCTGCACAGATATGAAAGTATCCTCTGTTCATAATCTAAGGAAAAAACAATTGTTAATACCACTAAATTCCACTCTTTTTTGTTGTGATTGGATATGCACATGAATGACCTTTTGAATCTACATTATTAGTATCAATGTTGTTAAAAAATCAAATTATTTTCTCATTTTGATTTTGTCCGTCATACTTTTTATGAAATTGTTTGCGTAATTATTTTATTTTTTTTCTCCTTCAGTGAAGATTATTACTAATTGTTTAATGTCAAATTTCTTAATTAGTCTTGTTTTTAGCTTTGGGTTAATTGATTATGTGTTGAGAATTTGATGAAGTTGTCAACACTAAAAAAAAAATATAGCCAATATTTCAATGATGGGTCATTTTTGCACAGATATGAAAGCATCCTCTCTTCATAATCTAATGAAAAAACAATGGTTAATACCACTAAATTCCACTCTTTTTTGTTGTGATTTGATATGCACATGAATGACTTTTTGAATCTACATTGTTGGTATCAATGTTATTAAAAAATAAAATTATTTTCTCATTTTGATTTTATCTGTCATACTTCTTATGAAATTGTTTCTGTAATTAATTTATTTTTTTTCTCCTTCAGTGAAGATTATTACTAATTGTTTAATGTCAAATTTCTTAATTAGTCTTGTTTTTAGCTTTGGGTTAATTGATTATGTGTTAAGAATTTGATGAAGTTGTCAACACTAAAAAAAACATATAGTTTATCTTTCGATGATCGGTCATTTCTGCACAGATATGAAAGTATCCTCTGTTCATAGTCTAAGGAAAAAACAATTGTTAATACCACTAAATTCCACTCTTTTTTGTTGTGATTGGATATGCACATGAATGACCTTTTGAATCTACATTATTAGTATCAATGTTGTTAAAAAATCAAATTATTTTCTCATTTTGATTTTGTCCGTCATACTTTTTATGAAATTGTTTGCGTAATTATTTTATTTTTTTTCTCCTTCAGTGAAGATTATTACTAATTGTTTAATGTCAAATTTCTTAATTAGTCTTGTTTTTAGCTTTGGGTTAATTGATTATGTGTTAAGAATTTGATGAAGTTGTCAACACTAAAAAAAACATATAGTTTATCTTTCGATGATCGGTCATTTCTGCACAGATATGAAAGTATCCTCTGTTCATAGTCTAAGGAAAAAACAATTGTTAATACCACTAAATTCCACTCTTTTTTGTTGTGATTGGATATGCACATGAATGACCTTTTGAATCTACATTATTAGTATCAATGTTGTTAAAAAATCAAATTATTTTCTCATTTTGATTTTGTCCGTCATACTTTTTATGAAATTGTTTGCGTAATTATTTTATTTTTTTTCTCCTTCAGTGAAGATTATTACTAATTGTTTAATGTCAAATTTCTTAATTAGTCTTGTTTTTAGCTTTGGGTTAATTGATTATGTGTTGAGAATTTGATGAAGTTGTCAACACTAAAAAAAAATATAGCCAATATTTCAATGATGGGTCATTTTTGCACAGATATGAAAGCATCCTCTCTTCATAATCTAATGAAAAAACAATGGTTAATACCACTAAATTCCACTCTTTTTTGTTGTGATTTGATATGCACATGAATGACTTTTTGAATCTACATTGTTGGTATCAATGTTATTAAAAAATCAAATTATTTTCTCATTTTGATTTTATCCGTCATACTTCTTATGAAATTGATTCTGTAATTAATTTATTTTTTTTCTCCTTCACTGAAGATTATTACTAATTGTTTAATGTCAAATTTCTTAATTAGTCTTGTTTTTAGCTTTGGGTTAATTGATTATGTGTTGAGAATTTGATGAAGTTGTCAACACTAAAAAAAACATATAGCCTATCTTTCAATGATGGGTCATTTCTGCACAGATATGAAAGTATCCTCTGTTCATAATCTAAGGAAAAAACAATGGTTAATACCACTAAATTCCACTCTTTTTTGTTGTGCTTGGATATGCACATGAATGACCTTTTGAATCTACATTGTTAGTATCAATGTTGTTAAAAAATCAAATTATTTTCTCATTTTGATTTTGTCCGTCATACTTTTTATGAAATTGTTTGCGTAATTATTTTGTGTTTTCCTCCTTCTGTGAAGATTATTACCAATTGTTTAATGTCGAATTTCTTAATTAGTCTTTTTTTTTTAGCTTTGGGTTAACTGATTATGTGTTGAGAATTTGATGAAGTTGTCAACACTAAAAAAAACATATAGCCTATATTTCAATGATGGGTCATTTCTGCACAGATATGAAAGTATCCTCTCTTCATAATCTAATGAAAAAAAAATGGTTAATACCACTAAATTCCACTCTTTTTTGTTGTGATTTGATATGCACATGAATGACTTTTTGAATCTACATTGTTAGTATAAATGTTGTTAAAAAATCAAATTATTTTCTCATTTTGATTTTGTCCGTCATACTTTTTATGAAATTGTTTGTGTAATTATTTTGTGTTTTCCTCCTTCTGTGAAGATTATTACTAATTGTTTAATGTCGAATTTCTTAATTAGTCTTTTTTTTAGCTTTGGGTTAATTGATTATGTGTTGAGAATTTGATGAAGTTGTCAACACTAAAAAAAACATATAGCCTATATTTCGATGATGGGTCATTTCTGCACAGATATGAAAGTATCCTCTCTTCATAATCTAATGAAAAAACAATGGTTAATACCACTAAATTCCACTCTTTTTTGGTATGATTGGATATGCACATGAATGACTTTTTGAATCTACATTGTTGGTATCAATGTTATTAAAAAATAAAATTATTTTCTCATTTTGATTTTATCCATCATACTTCTTATGAAATTGTTGGTGTAATTATTTTCTGTTTTCCTCCTTCAGTGAAGATTATTACTAATTGTTTAATGTCGAATTTCTTAATTAGTCTAATTTTTAGATTGGGTTAATTGATTATGTGTTGAGAATCTTATGAAGTTGTCAACACTAAAAAAACCGTATAGCCGATATTTCAATTGATAGGCCATCTCTGCACAAATATGAAAGTATCCCCTCTTCATAATCTAACAAAGAAACAATGGTTAATACCACTAAATTCCACTCTTTTTTGTTGTGATTGGATATGCACATGAATGACTTTTTGAATCTACATTGTTGGTATCAATGTTGTTAAAAAATTAAATTATTTTCTCACTTTGATTTTGTCCGTCATACTTTGTTTCTGTAATTATTTTGTGTTTTCCTCGTTCAATAAAGATTATTACTAATTGTTTAATGTCAAATTTCTAAATTAGTCTTTTTTTTAGCTTTGGGTGAATTGATTATGTGTTGAGAATTTGATGAAGTTGTCAACACTAAAAAAACATATAGCCTATATTTCAATGATGGGTCATTTCTACACAGATATGAAAGTATCCTCTCTTCATAATCTAAAGAAAAAACAATGGTTAATACCACTAAATTCCACTCGTTTTTGTTATGATTGGATATGCATATGAATGACCTTTTGAATCTACATTGTTAGTATCAATGTTGTTAAACAATCAAATTATTTTCTAATTTTTATTTTGTCTGTCATAACTCTTATGAAATTGTTTGTGTAACTATTTTGTGTTTTCCTCCTTCTGTGAAGATTATTACTAATTGTTTAATGTCGAATTTCTTAATTAGTCTTTTTTTAGCTTAGGGTTAATTGATTATGTGTTGAGAATTTGATGAAGTTGTCAACACTAAAAAAAACATATAGCCAATATTTCAATGATGGGTCATTTTTGCACAGATATGAAAGTATCCTCTCTTCAAAATCTAATGAAAAAACAATGGTTAATACCACTAAATTCCACTCTTTTTTGTTGTCATTGGATATGCACATGAATGACTTTTTTAATCTACATTGTTAGTATCAATGTTGTTAAAAAATCATATTAATTTCTCATTTTGATTTTGTCCGTCATACTTTTTATGAAATTGTTTGTGTAATTATTTTGTGTTTTCCTCCTTCTGTGAAGATTATTACTAATTGTTTAATGTCGAATTTCTTAATTAGTCTTTTTTTTAGCTTTGGGTTAATTGATTATGTGTTGAGAATTTGATGAAGTTGTCAACACTAAAAAAAACATATAGCCTATATTTCGATGATGGGTCATTTCTGCACAGATATGAAAGTATCCTCTCTTCATAATCTAATGAAAAAACAATGGTTAATACCACTAAATTCCACTCTTTTTGGGTATGATTGGATATGCACATGAATGACTTTTTGAATCTACATTGTTGGTATCAATGTTATTAAAAAATAAAATTATTTTCTCATTTTGATTTTATCCGTCATACTTCTTATGAAATTGTTGGTGTAATTATTTTCTGTTTTCCTCCTTCAGTGAAGATTATTACTAATTGTTTAATGTCGAATTTCTTAATTAGTGTAATTTTTAGCTTTGGGTTAATTGATTATGTGTTGAGAATCTTATGAAGTTGTCAACACTAAAAAAACCGTATAGCCGATATTTCAATTGATAGGCCATCTCTGCACAAATATGAAAGTATCCCCTCTTCATAATCTAACAAAGAAACAATGGTTAATACCACTAAATTCCACTCTTTTTTGTTGTGATTGGATATGCACATGAATGACTTTTTGAATCTACATTGTTGGTATCAATGTTGTTAAAAAATTAAATTATTTTCTCACTTTGATTTTGTCCGTCATACTTTGTTTCTGTAATTATTTTGTGTTTTCCTCCTTCAATAAAGATTATTACTAATTGTTTAATGTCAAATTTCTTAATTAGTCTTTTTTTTAGCTTTGGGTGAATTGATTATGTGTTGAGAATTTGATGAAGTTGTCAACACTAAAAAAACATATAGCCTATATTTCAATGATGGGTCATTTCTACACAGATATGAAAGTATCCTCTCTTCATAATCTAAAGAAAAAACAATGGTTAATACCACTAAATTCCACTCTTTTTTGTTATGATTGGATATGCATATGAATGACCTTTTGAATCTACATTGTTAGTATCAATGTTGTTAAACAATCAAATTATTTTCTAATTTTTATTTTGTCTGTCATAACTCTTATGAAATTGTTTGTGTAACTATTTTGTGTTTTCCTCCTTCTGTGAAGATTATTACTAATTGTTTAATGTCGAATTTCTTAATTAGTCTTTTTTTTAGCTTAGGGTTAATTGATTATGTGTTGAGAATTTGATGAAGTTGTCAACACTAAAAAAAACATATAGCCAATATTTCAATGATGGGTCATTTTTGCACAGATATGAAAGTATCCTCTCTTCAAAATCTAATGAAAAAACAATGGTTAATACCACTAAATTCCACTCTTTTTTGTTGTCATTGGATATGCACATGAATGACTTTTTTAATCTACATTGTTAGTATCAATGTTGTTAAAAAATCAAATTAATTTCTCATTTTGATTTTGTCCGTCATACTTTTTATGAAATTGTTTGTGTAATTATTTTGTGTTTTCCTCCTTCTGTGAAGATTATTACCAATTGTTTAATGTCGAATTTCTTAATTAGTCTTTTTTTTTTAGCTTTGGGTTAACTGATTATGTGTTGAGAATTTGATGAAGTTGTCAACACTAAAAAAAACATATAGCCTATATTTCAATGATGGGTCATTTCTGCACAGATATGAAAGTATCCTCTCTTCATAATCTAATAAAAAAACAATGGTTAATACCACTAAATTCCACTCTTTTTTGTTGTGATTTGATATGCACATGAATGACTTTTTGAATCTACATTGTTAGTATCAATGTTGTTAAAAAATCAAATTAATTTCTCATTTTGATTTTGTCCGTCATACTTTTTATGAAATTGTTTGTGTAATTATTTTGTGTTTTCCTCCTTCTGTGAAGATTATTACCAATTGTTTAATGTCGAATTTCTTAATTAGTCTTTTTTTTAGCTTTGGGTTAATTGATTATGTGTTGAGAATTTGATGAAGTTGTCAACACTAAAAAAAACATATAGCCTATATTTCGATGATGGGTCATTTCTGCACAGATATGAAAGTATCCTCTCTTCATAATCTAATGAAAAAACAATGGTTAATACCACTAAATTCCACTCTTTTTTGGTATGATTGGATATGCACATGAATGACTTTTTGAATCTACATTGTTGGTATCAATGTTATTAAAAAATAAAATTATTTTCTCATTTTGATTTTATCCGTCATACTTCTTATGAAATTGTTGGTGTAATTATTTTCTGTTTTCCTCCTTCAGTGAAGATTATTACTAATTGTTTAATGTCGAATTTCTTAATTAGTCTAATTTTTAGCTTTGGGTTAATTGATTATGTGTTGAGAATCTTATGAAGTTGTCAACACTAAAAAAACCGTATAGCCGATATTTCAATTGATAGGCCATCTCTGCACAAATATGAAAGTATCCCCTCTTCATAATCTAACAAAGAAACAATGGTTAATACCACTAAATTCCACTCTTTTTTGTTGTGATTGGATATGCACATGAATGACTTTTTGAATCTACATTGTTGGTATTAATGTTGTTAAAAAATTAAATTATTTTCTCACTTTGATTTTGTCCGTCATACTTTGTTTCTGTAATTATTTTGTGTTTTCCTCCATCAATAAAGATTATTACTAATTGTTTAATGTCAAATTTCTTAATTAGTCTTTTTTTTAGCTTTGGGTGAATTGATTATGTGTTGAGAATTTGATGAAGTTGTCAACACTAAAAAAACATATAGCCTATATTTCAATGATGGGTCATTTCTACACAGATATGAAAGTATCCTCTCTTCATAATCTAAAGAAAAAACAATGGTTAATACCACTAAATTCCACTCTTTTTTGTTATGATTGGATATGCATATGAATGACCTTTTGAATCTACATTGTTAGTATCAATGTTGTTAAACAATCAAATTATTTTCTAATTTTTATTTTGTCTGTCATAACTCTTATGAAATTGTTTGTGTAACTATTTTGTGTTTTCCTCCTTCTGTGAAGATTATTACTAATTGTTTAATGTCGAATTTCTTAATTAGTCTTTTTTTTAGCTTAGGGTTAATTGATTATGTGTTGAGAATTTGATGAAGTTGTCAACACTAAAAAAAACATATAGCCAATATTTCAATGATGGGTCATTTTTGCACAGATATGAAAGTATCCTCTCTTCAAAATCTAATGAAAAAACAATGGTTAATACCACTAAATTCCACTCTTTTTTGTTGTCATTGGATATGCACATGAATGACTTTTTTAATCTACATTGTTAGTATCAATGTTGTTAAAAAATCAAATTAATTTCTCATTTTGATTTTGTCCGTCATACTTTTTATGAAATTGTTTGTGTAATTATTTTGTGTTTTCCTCCTTCTGTGAAGATTATTACCAATTGTTTAATGTCGAATTTCTTAATTAGTCTTTTTTTTTTAGCTTTGGGTTAACTGATTATGTGTTGAGAATTTGATGAAGTTGTCAACACTAAAAAAAACATATAGCCTATATTTCAATGATGGGTCATTTCTGCACAGATATGAAAGTATCCTCTCTTCATAATCTAATAAAAAAACAATGGTTAATACCACTAAATTCCACTCTTTTTTGTTGTGATTTGATATGCACATGAATGACTTTTTGAATCTACATTGTTAGTATCAATGTTGTTAAAAAATCAAATTAATTTCTCATTTTGATTTTGTCCGTCATACTTTTTATGAAATTGTTTGTGTAATTATTTTGTGTTTTCCTCCTTCTGTGAAGATTATTACCAATTGTTTAATGTCGAATTTCTTAATTAGTCTTTTTTTTAGCTTTGGGTTAATTGATTATGTGTTGAGAATTTGATGAAGTTGTCAACACTAAAAAAAACATATAGCCTATATTTCGATGATGGGTCATTTCTGCACAGATATGAAAGTATCCTCTCTTCATAATCTAATGAAAAAACAATGGTTAATACCACTAAATTCCACTCTTTTTTGGTATGATTGGATATGCACATGAATGACTTTTTGAATCTACATTGTTGGTATCAATGTTATTAAAAAATAAAATTATTTTCTCATTTTGATTTTATCCGTCATACTTCTTATGAAATTGTTGGTCTAATTATTTTCTGTTTTCCTCCTTCAGTGAAGATTATTACTAATTGTTTAATGTCGAATTTCTTAATTAGTCTAATTTTTAGCTTTGGGTTAATTGATTATGTGTTGAGAATCTTATGAAGTTGTCAACACTAAAAAAACCGTATAGCCGATATTTCAATTGATAGGCCATCTCTGCACAAATATGAAAGTATCCCCTCTTCATAATCTAACAAAGAAACAATGGTTAATACCACTAAATTCCACTCTTTTTTGTTGTGATTGGATATGCACATGAATGACTTTTTGAATCTACATTGTTGGTATCAATGTTGTTAAAAAATTAAATTATTTTCTCACTTTGATTTTGTCCGTCATACTTTGTTTCTGTAATTATTTTGTGTTTTCCTCCTTCAATAAAGATTATTACTAATTGTTTAATGTCAAATTTCTTAATTAGTCTTTTTTTTAGCTTTGGGTGAATTGATTATGTGTTGAGAATTTGATGAAGTTGTCAACACTAAAAAAACATATAGCCTATATTTCAATGATGGGTCATTTCTACACAGATATGAAAGTATCCTCTCTTCATAATCTAAAGAAAAAACAATGGTTAATACCACTAAATTCCACTCTTTTTTGTTATGATTGGATATGCATATGAATGACCTTTTGAATCTACATTGTTAGTATCAATGTTGTTAAACAATCAAATTATTTTCTAATTTTTATTTTGTCTGTCATAACTCTTATGAAATTGTTTGTGTAACTATTTTGTGTTTTCCTCCTTCTGTGAAGATTATTACTAATTGTTTAATGTCGAATTTCTTAATTAGTCTTTTTTTTAGCTTAGGGTTAATTGATTATGTGTTGAGAATTTGATGAAGTTGTCAACACTAAAAAAAACATATAGCCAATATTTCAATGATGGGTCATTTTTGCACAGATATGAAAGTATCCTCTCTTCAAAATCTAATGAAAAAACAATGGTTAATACCACTAAATTCCACTCTTTTTTGTTGTCATTGGATATGCACATGAATGACTTTTTTAATCTACATTGTTAGTATCAATGTTGTTAAAAAATCAAATTAATTTCTCATTTTGATTTTGTCCGTCATACTTTTTATGAAATTGTTTGTGTAATTATTTTGTGTTTTCCTCCTTCTGTGAAGATTATTACCAATTGTTTAATGTCGAATTTCTTAATTAGTCTTTTTTTTTTAGCTTTGGGTTAACTGATTATGTGTTGAGAATTTGATGAAGTTGTCAACACGAAAAAAAACATATAGCCTATATTTCAATGATGGGTCATTTCTGCACAGATATGAAAGTATCCTCTCTTCATAATCTAATAAAAAAACAATGGTTAATACCACTAAATTCCACTCTTTTTTGTTGTGATTTGATATGCACATGAATGACTTTTTGAATCTACATTGTTAGTATCAATGTTGTTAAAAAATCAAATTAATTTCTCATTTTGATTTTGTCCGTCATACTTTTTATGAAATTGTTTGTGTAATTATTTTGTGTTTTCCTCCTTCTGTGAAGATTATTACCAATTGTTTAATGTCGAATTTCTTAATTAGTCTTTTTTTTAGCTTTGGGTTAATTGATTATGTGTTGAGAATTTGATGAAGTTGTCAACACTAAAAAAAACATATAGCCTATATTTCAATGATGGGTCATTTCTGCACAGATATGAAAGTATCCTCTCTTCATAATCTAATGAAAAAACAATGGTTAATACCACTAAATTCCACTCTTTTTTGGTATGATTGGATATGCACATGAATGACTTTTTGAATCTACATTGTTGGTATCAATGTTATTAAAAAATAAAATTATTTTCTCATTTTGATTTTATCCGTCATACTTCTTATGAAATTGTTGGTGTAATTATTTTCTGTTTTCCTCCTTCAGTGAAGATTATTACTAATTGTTTAATGTCGAATTTCTTAATTAGTCTAATTTTTAGCTTTGGGTTAATTGATTATGTGTTGAGAATCTTATGAAGTTGTCAACACTAAAAAAACCGTATAGCCGATATTTCAATTGATAGGCCATCTCTGCACAAATATGAAAGTATCCCCTCTTCATAATCTAACAAAGAAACAATGGTTAATACCACTAAATTCCACTCTTTTTTGTTGTGATTGGATATGCACATGAATGACTTTTTGAATCTACATTGTTGGTATCAATGTTGTTAAAAAATTAAATTATTTTCTCACTTTGATTTTGTCCGTCATACTTTGTTTCTGTAATTATTTTGTGTTTTCCTCCTTCAATGAAGATTATTACTAATTGTTTAATGTCAAATTTCTTAATTAGTCTTTTTTCTAGCTTTGGGCTAATTGATTATGTGTTGAGAATTTGATGAAGTTGTCAACACTAAAAAAACATATAGCCTTTATTTCAATGATGGGTCATTTCTACACAGATATGAAAGTATCCTCTCTTCATAATCTAAAGAAAAAACAATGGTTAATACCACTAAATTCCACTCTTTTTTGTTATGATTGGATATGCATATGAATGACCTTTTGAATCTACATTGTTAGTATCAATGTTGTTAAACAATCAAATTATTTTCTAATTTATATTTTGTCTGTCATAACTCTTATGAAATTGTTTGTGTAACTATTTTGTGTTTTGCTCCTTCTGTGAAGATTATTACTAATTGTTTAATGTCGAATTTCTTAATTAGTCTTTTTTTTAGCTTAGGGTTAATTGATTATGTGTTGAGAATTTGATGAAGTTGTCAACACTAAAAAAAACATATAGCCAATATTTCAATGATGGGTCATTTTTGCACAGATATGAAAGTATCCTCTCTTCATAATGTAACGAAAAAACAATGGTTAATACCACTAAATTCCACTCTTTTTTGTTGTGATTGGATATGCACATGAATGACTTTTTTAATCTACATTGTTAGTATCAATGTTGTTAAAAAATCAAATTAATTTCTCATTTTGATTTTGTCCGTCATACTTTTTATGAAATTGTTTATGTAATTATTTTGTGTTTTCCTCCTTCTGTGAAGATTATTACCAATTGTTTAATGTCGAATTTCTTAATTAGTCTTTTTTTAGCTTTGGGTTAATTGATTATGTATTGAGAATTTGATGAAGTTGTCAACACTAAAAAAAACATATAGCCTATATTTCAATGATGGGTCATTTCTGCACAGATATGAAAGTATCCTCTCTTCATAATCTAATGAAAAAACAATGGTTAATACCACTAAATTCCACTCTTTTTTGTTGTGATTGGATATGCACATGAATGACTTTTTTAATCTACATTGTTAGTATCAATGTTGTTAAAAAATCAAATTAATTTCTCATTTTGATTTTGTCCGTCATACTTTTTATGAAATTGTTTGTGTAATTATTTTGTGTTTTCCTCCTTCTGTGAAGATTATTACCAATTGTTTAATGTCGAATTTTTTAATTAGTCTTTTTTTTAGCTTTGGGTTAATTGATTATGTGTTGAGAATTTGATGAAGTTGTCAACACTAAAAAAAACATATAGCCTATATTTCAATGATGGGTCATTTCTGCACAGATATGAAAGTATCCTCTCTTCATAATCTAATGAAAAAACAATGGTTAATACCACTAAATTCCACTCTTTTTTGGTATGATTGGATATGCACATGAATGACTTTTTCAATCTACATTGTTGGTATCAATGTTATTAAAAAATAAAATTATTTTCTCATTTTGATTTTATCCGTCATACTTCTTATGAAATTTTTGGTGTAATTATTTTCTGTTTTCCTCCTTCACTGAAGATTATTACTAATTGTTTAATGTCGAATTTCTTAATTAGTCTAATTTTTAGCTTTGGGTTAATTGATTATGTGTTGAGAATCTTATGAAGTTGTCAACACTAAAAAAACCGTATAGCCGATATTTCAATTGATAGGCCATCTCTGCACAAATATGAAAGTATCCCCTCTTCATAATCTAACAAAGAAACAATGGTTAATACCACTAAATTCCATTTTTTTTGTTGTGATTGGATATGCACATGAATGACTTTTTGAATCTACATTGTTGGTATCAATGTTGTTAAAAAATTAAATTATTTTCTCACTTTGATTTTGTCCGTCATACTTTGTTTCTGTAATTATTTTGTGTTTTCCTCCTTCAATGAAGATTATTACTAATAGTTTAATGTCAAATTTCTTAATTAGTCTTTTTTCTAGCTTTGGGCTAATTGATTATGTGTTGAGAATTTGATGAAGTTGTCAACACTAAAAAAACATATAGCCTTTATTTCAATGATGGGTCATTTCTACACAGATATGAAAGTATCCTCTCTTCATAATCTAAAGAAAAAACAATGGTTAATACCACTAAATTCCACTCTTTTTTGTTATGATTGGATATGCATATGAATGCCCTTTTGAATCTACATTGTTAGTATCAATGTTGTTAAACAATCAAATTATTTTCTAATTTATATTTTGTCTGTCATAACTCTTATGAAATTGTTTGTGTAACTATTTTGTGTTTTGCTCCTTCTGTGAAGATTATTACTAATTGTTTAATGTCGAATTTCTTAATTAGTCTTTTTTTTAGCTTAGGGTTAATTGATTATGTGTTGAGAGTTTGATGAAGTTGTCAACACTAAAAAAAACATATAGCCAATATTTCAATGATGGGTCATTTTTGCACAGATATGAAAGTATCCTCTCTTCATAATGTAACGAAAAAACAATGGTTAATACCACTAAATTCCACTCTTTTTTGTTGTGATTGGATATGCACATGAATGACTTTATTAATCTACATTGTTAGTATCAATTTTGTTAAAAAATCAAATTAATTTCTCATTTTGATTTTGTCCGTCATACTTTTTATGAAATTGTTTATGTAATTATTTTGTGTTTTCCTCCTTCTGTGAAGATTATTACCAATTGTTTAATGTCGAATTTCTTAATTAGTCTTTTTTTAGCTTTGGGTTAATTGATTATGTATTGAGAATTTGATGAAGTTGTCAACACTAAAAAAAACATATAGCCTATATTTCAATGATGGGTCATTTCTGCACAGATATGAAAGTATCCTCTCTTCATAATCTAATGAAAAAACAATGGTTAATACCACTAAATTCCACTCTTTTTTGTTGTGATTGGATATGCACATGAATGACTTTTTTAATCTACATTGTTAGTATCAATGTTGTTAAAAAATCAAATTAATTTCTCATTTTGATTTTGTCCGTCATACTTTTTATGAAATTGTTTGTGTAATTATTTTGTGTTTTCCTCCTTCTGTGAAGATTATTACCAATTGTTTAATGTCGAATTTTTTAATTAGTCTTTTTTTTAGCTTTGGGTTAATTGATTATGTGTTGAGAATTTGATGAAGTTGTCAACACTAAAAAAAACATATAGCCTATATTTCAATGATGGGTCATTTCTGCACAGATATGAAAGTATCCTCTCTTCATAATCTAATGAAAAAACAATGGTTAATACCACTAAATTCCACTCTTTTTTGGTATGATTGGATATGCACATGAATGACTTTTTCAATCTACATTGTTGGTATCAATGTTATTAAAAAATAAAATTATTTTCTCATTTTGATTTTATCCGTCATACTTCTTATGAAATTTTTGGTGTAATTATTTTCTGTTTTCCTCCTTCACTGAAGATTATTACTAATTGTTTAATGTCGAATTTCTTAATTAGTCTAATTTTTAGCTTTGGGTTAATTGATTATGTGTTGAGAATCTTATGAAGTTGTCAACACTAAAAAAACCGTATAGCCGATATTTCAATTGATAGGCCATCTCTGCACAAATATGAAAGTATCCCCTCTTCATAATCTAACAAAGAAACAATGGTTAATACCACTAAATTCCATTTTTTTTGTTGTGATTGGATATGCACATGAATGACTTTTTGAATCTACATTGTTGGTATCAATGTTGTTAAAAAATTAAATTATTTTCTCACTTTGATTTTGTCCGTCATACTTTGTTTCTGTAATTATTTTGTGTTTTCCTCCTTCAATGAAGATTATTACTAATAGTTTAATGTCAAATTTCTTAATTAGTCTTTTTTTTAGCTTTGGGCTAATTGATTATGTGTTGAGAATTTGATGAAGTTGTCAACACTAAACAAACATATAGCCTTTATTTCAATGATGGGTCATTTCTACACAGATATGAAAGTATCCTCTCTTCATAATCTAAAGAAAAAACAATGGTTAATACCACTAAATTCCACTCTTTTTTGTTATGATTGGATATGCATATGAATGACCTTTTGAATCTACATTGTTAGTATCAATGTTGTTAAACAATCAAATTATTTTCTAATTTATATTTTCTCTGTCATAACTCTTATGAAATTGTTTGTGTAACTATTTTGTGTTTTCCTCCTTCTGTGAAGATTATTACTAATTGTTTAATGTCGAATTTCTTAATTAGTCTTTTTTTTAGCTTAGGGTTAATTGATTATGTGTTGAGAGTTTGATGAAGTTGTCAACACTTAAAAAAACATATAGCCAATATTTCAATGATGGGTCATTTTTGCACAGATATGAAAGTATCCTCTCTTCATAATGTAACGAAAAAACAATGGTTAATACCACTAAATTCCACTCTTTTTTGTTGTGATTGGATATGCACATGAATGACTTTATTAATCTACATTGTTAGTATCAATGTTGTTAAAAAATCAAATTAATTTCTCATTTTGATTTTGTCTGTCATACTTTTTATGAAATTGTTTGTGTAATTATTTTGTGTTTTCCTCCTTCTGTGAAGATTATTACCAATTGTTTAATGTCGAATTTCTTAATTAGTCTTTTTTTTTTAGCTTTGGATTAACTGATTATGTGTTGAGAATTTGATGAAGTTGTCAACACTAAAAAAAACATATAGCCTATATTTCAATGATGGGTCATTTCTGCACAGATATGAAAGTATCCTCTCTTCATAATCTAATAAAAAAACAATGGTTAATACCACTAAATTCCACTCTTTTTTGTTGTGATTGGATATGCACATGAATGACTTTTTTAATCTACATTGTTAGTATCAATGTTGTTAAAAAATCAAATTAATTTCTCATTTTGATTTTGTCCGTCATACTTTTTATGAAATTGTTTGTGTAATTATTTTGTGTTTTCGTCTTTCTTTGAAGATTATTACTAATTGTTTAATGTCGAATTTCTTAATTAGTCTTTTTTTTAGCTTAGGGTTAATTGATTATGTGTTGAGAATTTGATGAAGTTGTCAACACTAAAAAAAACATATAGCCAATATTTCAATGATGGGTCATTTTTGCACAGATATGAAAGTATCCTCTCTTCAAAATCTAATGAAAAAACAATGGTTAATACCACTAAATTCCACTCTTTTTTGTTGTCATTGGATATGCACATGAATGACTTTTTTAATCTACATTGTTAGTATCAATGTTGTTAAAAAATCAAATTAATTTCTCATTTTGATTTTGTCCGTCATACTTTTTATGAAATTGTTTGTGTAATTATTTTGTGTTTTCCTCCTTCTGTGAAGATTATTACCAATTGTTTAATGTCGAATTTCTTAATTAGTCTTTTTTTTTTAGCTTTGGGTTAACTGATTATGTGTTGAGAATTTGATGAAGTTGTCAACACTAAAAAAAACATATAGCCTATATTTCAATGATGGGTCATTTCTGTACAGATATGAAAGTATGCTCTCTTCATAATCTAATGAAAAAACAATGGTTAATACCACTAAATTCCACTCTTTTTTGTTATCATTGGATATGCACATGAATGACTTTTTGAATCTACATTATTGGTATCAATGTTATTAACAAATCAAATTATTTTCTCCTTTTGATTTTATCCGTCATACTTCTTATGAAATTGTTTTCGTAATTTTTTTGTGTTTTCCTCCTTCAGTGAAGATTATTACTAATTGTTTAATCTCAAATTTCTTAATTAGTCTTTTCTTTAGCTTTGGGTTAATTGATTATGTGTTGAGAATTTGATGAAGTTGTCAACACTAAAAAAAACATATAGCCTATATTTCAATGATGGGTCATTTCTGCACAGATATGAAAGTATCCTCTCTTCATAATCTAATGAAAAAACAATGGTTAATACCACTAAATTCCACTCTTTTTTGTTATGATTGGATATGCACATGAATGACTTTTTGAATCTACATTATTGGTATCAATGTTATTAAAAAATCAAATTATTTTCTCCTTTTGATTTTATCCGTCATACTTCTTATGAAATTGTTTTCGTAATTTTTTTGTGTTTTCCTCCTTCAGTGAAGATTATTACTAATTGTTTAATCTCAAATTTCTTAATTAGTCTTTTTTTTAGCTTTGGGTTAATTGATTATGTGTTGAGAATTTGATGAAGTTGTCAACACTAAAAAAAACATATAGCCTATATTTCAACGATGTGTCATTTCTGCACAGATATGAAAGTATCCTCTCTTCATAATCTATTGAAAAAACAATGGTTAATACCACTAAATTCCACTCTTTTTTGTTACGATTGGATATGTACATGAATGACTTTTTGAATCTACATTGTTAGTATCAATGTTATTAAAAAATCAAATTATTTTCTCATTTTGATTTTTTCCGTCATACTTCTTATGAAATTGTTGGTATAATTATTTTCTGTTTTCCTCCTTCAGTGGAGATTATTACTAATTGTTTAATGTCAAATTTCTTAATTAATCTTTTTTTAGCTTTGGGTTAATTGATTATGTGTTGCGATTTTGATGAAGTTGTCAACACTAAAAAAAACATATAGCCTATATTTCAATGATGGGTCATTTCTGCAAAGATATAAAAGTATCCTCTCTTCATAATCTAATGAAAAAACAATGGTTAATACCACTAAATTCCTCTCTTTTTTTTCTGATTGGATATGCACATGATTGACTTTTTGAATCTACATTGTTGGTATCAATGTTATTAAAAAATCAAATTATTTTCTCATTTTGATATTATCTGTCATACTTCTTATGAAATTGTTCGTGTAATTATTTTCTGTTTTCTTCCTTCAGTGAAGATTATTACTATTTGTTTAATGTCAAATTTCTTAATTAATCTTTTTTTTCCTTTGGGTTAATTGATTATGTGTTGAGAATTTGATGAAGTTGTCAACATTAAAAAAAACGTATAGCCTATATTTCAATAATGGGCCATTTCTGCACAGATATTAAAGTATCCATTTCTCTTCATAATCTATTGAAGAAACAATGGTTAACCCAACTAAGTTCCACTCTTTTTTGTTGTGATTGTATATGCACATGAATGAATTTTTGAATCTACATTGCTAGTATCAATGTTGTTAAAGAATCAAATTATTTTCTCATTTTGATTTAGTCTCTCATAGTTCTTATGAAATTGTTTGTGTAATTATTTTCTGTTTTCTTCCTTCCGTGAAGATTATTACTAATTGTTTAATGTCAAATTTCTTAATTAGTCTGTTTTTTAGCTTTGGGTTAATTGATTATGTGTTGAGAATTTTATGAAGTTGTCAACACTAAAAAAAACATATAGCCTATATTTCAATAGATAGTCCATCTTTGCACAGATATGAAAGTATCCCATCTTCATAATCTAACAAAAGAAACAATGGTTAATACCACTAAATTCCACTCTTTTTTGTTGTGATTGGATATGCACATGAATGACTTTTTGAATCTACATTGTTAGTATCAATGTTGTTAAAAAATCAAATTATTTTCGCATTTTGATATTGTCCGTCATAACTCTTATGAAATTGTTTGTGTAATTATTTTTGCGTTTTCCTCCTTCAGTGAAGATTATTACTAATTGTTTCATTTGAAATTTCTTAATTAGTCTTTTTTTTAGCTTTGGGTTAATGTATTATGTGTTGAGAATTTTATGAAGTTGTCAACACTAAAAAAAACATATAGCCTATATTTCAATGATGGGTCATGTCTGCACAGATATGAAAGTATCCTCTCTTCATAATCTAATGAAAAAACAAAGGTTAATACCACTAAATTCCACTCTTTTTTGTTGTGATTGGATACGCACATGAATGACTTTTTGAATCTACATTGTTAGTATCAATGTTGTTAAAAAATCAAATTAGTTTCTCTTTTTGATTTTGTCCGTCATACTTCTTATTAAATTGTTTGTGTAATTATTTTTGTGTTTTCCTCCTTTACTGAAGATTATTACTAATTGTTTAATGGCAAATTTCTTAATTAGTCTTTTTTTTTACGTTTGGGTTAATTGATTATGTGTTGAGAATTTGATGAAGTTGTCAACACTAAAAAAAACATATAGCCTATATTTCAATAATGGGCCATTTCTGCACATATATGAAAGTATCCATTTCTCGTCATCATCTAATGAAGATACAATGGTTAACACAAATAAGTTCCACTCTTTTTTTTTGTGGTTGTATATGCACATGAATGACTTTTTGAATCTACATTTTTAGTATCAATGTTGTTAAAAGATAAAAATTATTTTCTCATTTTTATTTAGTCTCTCATACTTCTTATGAAATTGTTTGTGTAATTATTTTGTGTTTTCCTCTTTCTGTGAAGATTATTACTATTTGTTTAATGTCAAATTTCTTAATTAGTCTTTTTTTAGCTTTGGGTTAATTGATTATGTGTTGAAAATTTTATGAAGTTGTCAACACTAAAAAAACATATAGCCTATCTTTCAATAGATAGGCCATCTCTGCACAAATATGAAAGTATCCCTTCTTCATAATCTAAGAAAAGAAACAATGGTTAATACCACTAAATTCCACTATTTTTTGATGTGATGGGATATGCACATGAATGACTTTTTGAATCTACATTGTTACTATCATTGTTGTTAAAAAATCAAATTATTTTCTCATTTTGATTTTGTCAGTCATAGTTCTTATGAAATTTTTGGTGTAATTATTTTCTATTGTCCTCCTTCAGTGAAGATTATTACTAACTGTTTATTGTCAAATTTCTTAATTATTCGTTTTTTCAGATTTGGGTTAATTGATTATGTGTTTAGAATTTTATGAAGTTGTCAACACTAAAAAAAACATATAGCCTATATTTTAATAATGGGCCATTTCTGCACAGATATGAAAGTATCCTCTCTTCATAATGTAATGAAGAAACAATAGTTAATACCACTAAATTCCACTTTTTTTTGTTGTGATCGGATATGCCCATGAATGACTTTTTGGATGTATATTGTTAGTATTAATCTCATTAAAAAATCAAATTATTTTCTCATTTTGATTTTGTCCGTCATACTTCTTATGAAATTGTTTGTGTAATTATTTTGTGTATTCCTCCTTCAGTGAAGATTATTACTATTTGTTTCATTAAAATTTCTTAATTAGTCTTTTTTTTTTGCTTTGGGTTAATTGATTATGTGTTGTTGTGATTGGATATGCACATGAATGACTTTTTGAATATACATATTTAGTATCAATGTTGTTAAAAAATAAAATTATTTTCTCATTTTGATTTTGTCCGTCATACTTCTTATGAAATTGTTGGTGTAATTATTTTCTATTTTCCTCCTTCAGTGAAGATTATTACTAACTGTTTAATGTCAAATTTCTTAATTAGTCTTTTTTTTAGCTTTGGATTAATTGATTATGTGTTGAGAATTTTATGAACTTGTCAACACTAAAAAAAACATAAAGTCTATATTTCAATGATGGCCCATTTCTGCACAGATATGAAAGTATCCTCTCTTCATAATCTAATGAAGAAACAATGGTTAATACCATTAAATTCCACTTTGTTTTATTGTGATTGGATATGCACATGAATGACTTTTTGAATCCACATTGTTAGTGTCAATGTTGTTAAAAAATCAAATTATTTTCTCGTTTTGATTTTCTCCGTCATACTTCTTATGAAATTGTTTGTGTAATTATTTTGTATTTTCCTCGTTCTATGAAGATTATTACTAATTGTTTAATGTCAAATTTCTTAATTAGTCATTTTTTTAGCTTTGGGTTAATTGATTATGTGTTGAGAATTTGATGAAGTTGTCAACACTAAAGAAAACATATAGCCTATATTTCAATGATGGGTCATTTCTGCACAGATATGAAAGTCTCCTCTCTTCATAATCTAATGAAGAAACAATGTTTAATACCACTAAATTCCGCAATTTTTTGTTGTGATTAGATATGCACATGAATGACTTTTTGAATATACATTGTTAGTATCAATGTTGTTAAAAAATAAAATTATTTTCTCATTTTGAGTTTGTCCGTCATACTTCTTATGAAATTATTTGTGTAATTATTTTGTCTTTCCCTCCTTCAGTGAAGATTATTACTAATTCTTTAAAGTCAAATTTCGTGATTAGTTTTTTTTTAGCTTTGCCTTAATTGATTATGTGTTGAGAATTTGATGAAGTTGTCAACACTAAAAAAACATATAGTCTATATTTCAATGATGGGCGATTTCTGCACAGATATGAAAGTATCCTCTCTTCGTAATCTAATGAAGAAACAATGGTTAATACCACTAAATTCCACTCTTTTTTGTTGTGATTAGATATGCACATGAATGACTTTTTGAATATACATTGTTAGTATCAATGTTGTTAAAAAATCAAATTATTTTCTCATTTTGAGTTTGTCCGACATACTTATGACAGTGTTTGTGTAATTATTTTATCTTTCCCTCCTTCAGTGAAGATTATTACTAATTCTTTAATGTCAAATTTCTTGATTAGTTTTTTTTTTAGCTTTGGGTTAATTGATTATGTGTTGAGAATTTGATGCAGTAGTCAACACTAAAAAAACATATAGTCCTTCACTACGCATGTATATGTTAATTGTACCAACCTTTAAGCCAACGCCTTTCATGTTCCAGGCCCAACACATTTCATCTCGTCGTAACCCATTCATGTACCAAGGACTTCCAATTCATATCGTTATCATGCCTCTTTCATACCAACCCTTTCATTACAAACTCATGCAAAACTCATGTCCACCCTTTATATATGATTCACAACTTGTATTACTCTATCATAGTCACACATACCAAGCCTTTAGTACAAATAC